>NC_083421.1:25000-167707 GCF_020745735.1 Hemiscyllium ocellatum | reverse complement strand
CGGGCAGTGGCAAGAGAGAGAGGGAGGGGCGGGCAAGAGAGAGGTGGGAGGGGCCGAGAGAGAGAGAGGGAGGGTGCGAGAGAGAGAGAGGGAGGGGTCGAGGGAGAGAGAGAGAGAGGGGTTCCTGAGAAAGAGAGGGGGTCGAGAGAGAGGGTGGGGGGGCAAGAGAGAGAGGGTGGGGGTGAGAGAGAGAGGGAGGGGCGAGAGGGAGAGGGAGAGGCGAGAGTGAGAGGGAGGGGCCGAGAGCGAGGGAGGGGGCTCGAGTGAGGGAGGGGGCGAGAGAGAGGGAGGGGGCGAGAGAGAGAGGGTGGATGGCAAGAGAGAGGGAGGGTGGCTAGAGAGAGAGGGAGGGGGCGAGAGAGAGAGGGAGGGGGCGAGAGAGAGAGGGAGGGGGCGAGAGAGAGAGGGAAGGGAGACTGAGAGGAAGGGGCGAGAGAGAGAGAGGGAGGGGACGAGGGAGCGAGAGTGAGGGGGCGTGAGTGAGGGAGGGGCGAGAGAGAGAGGGTGTGAGAGAGAGAGGGCAGGGGCGAGAGAGAGGGTGGGGGGCAAGATATAGAGAGAGATGAGGTGAGAGAGAGAGGGAGGTAGCGAGAGAGAGAGGAAGGGTGGCAAGAGAGAGAGGGAGGTGGCGAGAGAGAGAAAGGGAGTGCGAGAGAGAGAGGCAGGTGGCGAGAGAGAGAGAGGGAGGGAATGAGAGAGGGAGGGAATGAGAGAGGGAGGGAATGAGAGAGGGAGGGAGGGCCCCAGAGGCAGAGGTAGGGGGCAAGAGAGAGAGGGAGAAAGGGAGGGGGTGAGAGAGAGAGAGACGGATGGGTCAAGAGACAGGAGGAGGAAGTGGAAGGGGTGAGAAAAAGAGGGAGGGAGCGAGAGAGAGGGTGGGGGTGTGAGAGAAAGAGGAGAGGGGGAGGGGCGGGAGAGAGTGGAAGGGGCGAGAGAGAGAGAGAGGGAGGGGGTGAGAGGGAGAGAGGGGGGACGAGAGAGAGAGATGGAGGGGCGAGAGGGAGAAAGGTAGAGGAGGGGGCGAGAGAGAGAGAGAGGGAGGTGGCGAGAGAGAGAGAAGGATGGAGTGAGAGAGAGAGGAGTGAGAGGGAGAGGGAGGGGGCATTAAAGAGATGAAGTGGGCGAGAGAGAGGGAGGGTGGCGAGAGAGAGGGAGGGGCCGAGAGAGTGGGAGGGGGCGAGAGAGAGGGAGGGGGCGGGAGAGAGAAGAGAGAGAGGAAGGGGTGAGAGAGAGAGAGAGGGAGGGTGCGAGAGAGAGAGGGAGGGGGCGAGAGAGAGAGAGGGTGAGCGAGAGAGAAAGAGGGGATGAGAGAGAGAGAGAGCGAGAGATGGAGGGGGACGAGTGAGAGAGGGAGGGGTCCGAGGGGTGGGCGTGAGACAGAGAGCGAGAGGATGAGGGTGAGAGGGAGGGGGCAAGAGAGAGAGGGAGGTCGAGAGAGAGAGAGGGGGAGTGAAGGGGTTGAGAGAGAGAGAGAGAGATGGAGGAGGATGAGAGTGAGAGGGAGGGGGTAAGAGAGGGAAAGAGGGAGGGTGCGAGAGAGAGAGAGGGAGGGGGGTAAAAGAGATAATGGTGGTGAGAGAGAGGGAGGGGCGAAAGAGAGAGGAAGGGGAGAGAGAGAGAAAGGGAGGCGGTGAGAGAGCGAGGGAGAGCGGTGGGCGAGACAGAGGGAGGAGGTGTGAGAGAGGGGAGGGTGTGAGAGAGGGGGCAAGAAAGAGAGGGAGGTGGGACTGAGAGGAAGGGGGCGAGGGAGGGGTACAAGGGAGCGAGAGTGAGGGGGCGAGAGAGAGACGGAGGGGGGTGAGAGAGGGGGATGAGAGAGATAGAGCAGGGTTGAGAGAGGGTGGGGGCCAAGAGAGAGGGGGGGAGGGGGCGAGAGAGAGAGAGAGGGAGGGGGCTAGAGAAAGAGAGGGGGTCGAGAGTGGGGGTGGCGAGAGAGAGAGAAGGGGCACGAGAGTGGGAGGGGGGACGAGAGGAGGAGGGGGCGAGACACAGGGAGGGAGGGGCGAGAGATTGAGAGGAAAGCGGGTAAGAGAGAGAGGAAGGGGGTGAAAGAGAGAGGGAGAGGGCAAGAGAGAAAAGGAGGGTGGTGAGAGAGATTAAGGGGGGCGAAAGAGAGAGGGTGGGGGGCTAAAGAGAGAGGGAGGGGATGCGAGACTGAGGTGGAGTGAGCGAGAGGGAGGGAGGGGACGAGAGAGAGAAAGGGAGGGTGTGGGAGAGCTGAGGGAGAGAGTGATTGAGAGAAAGCAAGGGAGGGGTTAGAGAGGAGCAACAGAGAGAGCGAGAAAGAGTCAGAGGAGTGAGAGGGAGAGGTGATAGAGAAGGATAGAGAGAGAGCGAGAGACGTGTGCGATGGTGACATGGGGAACAAAGATATATATATATAGAGAGAGAGAGAGAGAGAGAGAGAGGGGCGAAAGTGGGTGTGAGAGAGAGAGGGCCGCACGCAAAAGAGAGAGAGGCAAGAGAGGGCGACAGAGATGGGGGAGAGAGAGGAGAGAAAGGGGGTGTGAGAGAGAGGGGGAAAGGAGAGCGAGAGAGGAGCGAGAGAGAGATGGGGGAAGAGGGTGAGAGAAAGAGGGGGCAAGTGAGAGACAGAGGGATGAGAGACAGAGTGGTGTGAGGGAGTGAAAGAGGGCTGAAAGAGAGAGAGCACGAAAAGAGAGAGAGAGCGAGAGAGAACTGCAAGAAAAAGCGAGAGAGAGAGGGCAGATATGAGAGAGAGCGAGAGAGAGAAAGGAAAGATCGAGATTGGCAGAGTGGGAGCATGGAAACGTGGGAGCGTGGGAACGAGGGAGTGAGGGAGCGAGAAAGAGGGACAGTGGCAGAGGGGCAGTGAGGCAGCAGCAAGAAAGAAAGAGAGAGATGGGGAGGGGGGATAGAGGGGGGTAGAGTTAGGGGGGATAGAGGGAGGTGGGTATAGGGAGGGGGTAGAGGGAGGGGGTAGAGGTAGGGGAGGGACGGGTAGAGGGAGGGCAGGTAGCGGGTGTAGAGGGAGGGGGTACAGTGAGGGGGTAGATGAAGGGGGTGGGAGGGGCAAAGGGAAGAGGTAGAGGGAGGGGGAGAGGAAGGGTGGAGAGGGAGGGGGTAGAGGGAGGGCAGGTAGGGGGTGCAGAGGGAGGGGTAGAGGGAGGGGGTAGAGCGGGGGTAAGGGATAGAGGGAGGGGGTAGACGGAGGGGGAGAATGGGTGCGAGGGGGATGAATCAGGGTGCGAAAGGGCGGCGCGGGGGTGGGGGCAGGGGGATGGGGGTTAGGGCGAGGGGGGCGAGAGGGGGGCGAGAGGGGGCGAGAGTGGGGCGAGTGGGGCGAGAGGGGTCGAGCGGGGGTGAGGGGGATGGGGTCGAGAGGGGAGCAAGAGGGGTGCGAGTGGGGGCGAGGGAGGCGATTGGAGGGCGAGTGGGGGGGCGAGTGGGGGCGAGGGGGGTGAGTGGGGGGCGAGTGGTGGCTTGGGGGGTCGGGGAGGTAGAGGGGTGCGAGAGGAGGGCGAGGGTGGCGATAGGGAGGGCGAGCGGGTTTGAGGGGGCGGGGGAGAGGGTAGTGAGGGGGGCAAGGTGGGCGAGGGGGGACGAGGGTGAGCGAGGGGGGCGAGGGGGGCGATTGGAGGGCGAGTGGGGGCGAGGGGGATCGAGTGGGGGGCGCGTGGGGCGGAGAGGGGTGGGGGGTTAAGAGGGGTGTGCCGGGGGTGCGAGATGGTGTGGGAGGGGGGAGGGAGGGGAGGAGAGAGGGTGGTGAGAGTAGTGGAGAGACGGAAGGAGAGTGCTGGCTATGTCATTTCATCATCTGTGAAACACATTAAGACCGGCAAAGTCCCTCATCCTGAGAATTTCCTGGTCAGGACTCCAGTCACTAATTTGCTGCCAGGTTCTGATAAATAACCAAAACCACAACAGGAGTTGCACTTGCAGAGAATAAGGGAGCCATGGTTACATCAACATCAGAGCACGAGGAGGCTATTTAGCTTCTTGAGCCTATTCCACCATTCACCCAAATCATGGTCATCTTCATCATCATGACAAATCCCTGTCTTTGTCCCATAATCCTTCAGCATGTTCATTCAAAATCTACCAACCTCAGATTTAAAATTTGCAAATGATTTCCAATCAAACGCTGTTTGTGGAGCTTTATCAAACTTTATCCATTTCTGTGTATAAATGTGTTCCCCGTTATTACACCTCAATGTTCTGACTCGAACACTTTCTCTGTTTAATCTTTCTTCTTAAGTTAAACCTTGGGATCCAAATATCACTTCAGTAAATCTACACTGCACTTCCACTCAGAGAGATACTCTCCTTCAGCCATGGTGCCCAGCCCTGACAGCTTGGTCTAACTAGGTTCGGATTTGCTGAAGCATGACTTGTAATCCTTTGGAATCTCGTCTTCTGTCGAGATCAATGTCAACATTCCATCGGCCCCTTAGTCACTTTTCTGAGGGGAAGTGCAGTGTAGATTTACTGAAGTGATATTTGGAGTCCAAGGCTTAACTTAAGAAGAAAGATTAAACATTTTTCGTGAACTATACAGCTGGATCAATCCCACGTAGTTTCTTTGGAGTCCACACTCTCTATTTTCACAATCACAAAATATCCTATTTTGATCCAACCTCTCACTTGCCGACATAAACTCATCTGTCGTTGTTTTTTATTTACTGAATCTACCAATATTGCTTCCTAATGCTGTGCTTCCATCTCCCTACACTTGGAATCGCTGTAATCTGCAGAGTGGCCCCAAATGTAGAATGTGGCTTTCCCTTCATTATGAATAGCGAATAATTAGGGCTCCAACATCGATCCGTGCAGGATATCACTAAACATATCCTTCCAATTCGAATACCTCTTACTATCTGCACAAATGTCTCTTGTTCAAATCAAATTCCTCTGCAAAAATATCTTTTGCTTCTTATTACCTTCAATGAACAGTAGAAAGGTGTAAATTCAGGGACATTCTTCGCAGTCAAATTTCCCTTGTGTTTATCTGATTGGGGGAGCAAGGAATCCCAATAAATATTGATCATTGTCTTCACTATAAGGGAACTCGATCACAAAGATTAACAATGTCAAGTATTTATTCTCCTTCATGATTTATAAATTCTGGGCACATTGTGACCGAGTGGTACTCGCTTTTGTTTTCAGAAACACAGGCCCTGCCCAACTATTGGCTCACACTCGTTACACCATATGGTCCTCGTCCTCTCCATCTGAATCTCATGGCAAGATACCTCGAACATGGAGAGGAGCAACTATTCCAAGCACTGAGATTCCACTAATTGGTAACACCACTCACCCTAATCCATAAGAGAAGCCGACTGGTCCCGCACTATGTCCTCATCTGAATCATCCTGCTGGTTTCTTCCCCCTATTAAAGCGGTGATGGCTCTCTGGTGGCAGAAGAGAATGGAAGGATTTCTCTTCAATCTCATCTTTAGTCATTGGCTCGCCAAACTTATGGGAGTATTCAGTGGCAACAGAAGCATAGTCTGGAGAGACAATAAATAATTGACATTGTTCTTTGTTATTTTCCATTGCTCACTGAAAGGTTTAGAACTTGAACTTGAAGTTAAGGGCTGAGCTAGAATCCTTGGATTAACTATCTGCTCAAGGAGCAGAGTGGGGTTACAATTATTGATTCAACACAACTTTGATATTGAATCATACATTGTTTAAGTTTCCTTGTGCACAACCACAGATCCAAGCGAAACACAAGGAACTTGGATTGAATAGGTTAAGCTCATGACTGAATAAAGGAATCTTGAATTAAAGCAGTGCAAGACATGTGCCTATTTGACCCACATATCCTTTGGGTAGGGAAGGAGTGCTAACGTAGCAAAAGATTTGATTGATTCAAATCATCTAACTGAAGAGACACATTTCCCTGCTTAAGTCATGAGATCATTGGAAGAACAAAACATCATTTCTGGTTAAAGAATTCACCTTTCTCACCAGGTAATGAAGGCACACTGTCTCTGCAGATTGAGTCGTTGGCCACTGTTTGAACCACCTCCTCAGTAGAGCTATTTCCCTTTTGTGTGGCCAGAGGTTCTGCTTTTCTCCAAGAATGGTAAGGGTGAGCTGTCTTGTTTACTGCTGCCGCTGCTGCTCCTATAGAAATGTCACAGAACAACACAGATGCATAATTTCAGGACACAAAAACAGGTTCTCAGTATCTGTGATTTACACAGGCTTCCTTCTCAACCTAAACCCATTAACATAGTTTTCTTCGATTTCTTGTATTCCAAGCTCCTCCTTGAATTCATCTGTTATTTGCTTCAATTATTCCTGATGAAGTAAGTTCTACATTCAAACCCCTTTTTGGTAAAGACTTTGTTGCCCTCTGCAAATTCCCCGTTAGATTTAATAGTGATTACAATTATATCCACATATCCAGTGGATTCTGTCATTTGCAAGCAGAAACATCTTTTCCATGTCTGCCCGATTAAACGTAACTGGACCATATCACTCTTTTACAATGAGACAACACTGCCCAATCTTACTTGATGAATTCAAATTCAGTTTGAATATAATTCCAGTAAATATTCTTTATCTTCCCTACTGCCTCTACATTCATATTACGATATGAAGATCGGAACTGTTTGCAGTGCTCCAAGGGTGATCTGTCCATGGTTCTACACATATCGAACACATTTCCATTCTGTCATCCCAGAAATAAACCCATGATCTACTTTTCTATTTAACCTCACAAACTGGTGCCATTTGCTGCCAATGACCCATTGCTATCTCCAGATCGCTCTGCCCTATTTAAGGACATATTTCCAAAGAGGAAGTGGTCTCTTTATTCTTTTGACCACAGTGTACTACGTCACACATGGGTGGAGGTTAATCTTCCACAGCTTTGACTGCAATATTCCCTTAACCAAATCTTCCCAACAGTAAGTCTTCCTAAAAACAAAACGCCAACATATTAATGTACTTAATCTAGTCAACTATTTCTTATTTGAAAAGCACTAACTATTGAGCTCAGTTTTGAACAAACATCCTCTGCCACAGTTATCAAAATGCCACAAGCTGAACAACAACCACTATTTACATTCATATTCATTGCAGCCTAAGAATGAGAGGTGGTATCCTTGAGGGTCTATAAAATGATCAAGGGATTGACTAAGTAGAGGCAGAGAAGATGATTCAATCTACAATGAGTCGTCCTAAGTTTAAAATGAAGGGAAAATTGGAGGAATTACTTCTCTCAGAGGATGGTGAACCTGGGGAATTCCCTATCTCAGAACACTGTGGATTCTGGGTCATGAAGTAAATTTAAATAAGAGACACACAGACTTTTAATCAGTAATGGGTTGAAGGGTTAAGGAGGGCTGGCAGGAAAGTGGTGTTCAGGCCAAGAGGAGATTCACAATCAAGCTGCCAAAATTTTAAACATGAACACTTCTTAATAGTTCACTCCATCCTAATGAAATATTTTGTGCAAAACAAATCACATGATACATAGTTTTTCAGAGAACAAAACAAGTTTGTTCATTGAAGAACCCAGAGGAAAAGGTGATGAAGCAATTTGAGTTTGATATACCTCAATCATCATTTCAAGTGCATTCTCTGCATAAATTCTCCTTTTCCTCCTCGAAGTATTCAACTTCTTGAATAATTGAGAGAATGAAGTCACAGTTGTACAATACATAAATTAGACCCTTCAGTCCTACTTGCCCATGCTGACCAGATATCCTAAATTAATCTACTCCCATTTGCCAGCATTTGTTCCATATCCATCTGAGACCATAAGACCGTAAGACATAGGAGTGGAAGTAAGGCCATTCGGCCCATCGAGTCCACTCCGCCATTCAATCATGGCTGATGGGCATTTCAACTCCACTTACCAGCGTTCTCCCCGTAGCCCTTAATTCCTTGAGGCAACAAGAATGTATCCATCTTAAACACTTTCTACTGATTATCAGTTTATTTTACTTTATCAGCACTTGAAATATTGACTTTTTTTTCTCCCAACATTGGTTAAAGAAATCATAACTTCATTCATCCAAGTTAATTTTGTAATCTTTCACAAAGAAACAAGTGAGAACAACATATAGGTGAGTGCAAAACAAAATACTGCAGCTGCATGATATCTGGGAACACTCTAAAGGTGAGGCACTGATACTTTGTTGTAACCTGCAGTCTGGCCAAATTGCAGCAAAAAGCTGTTCAATTTTATCTGCAAACTGTTGAATGCAAAATCCTCCTTGCACAATAATGAGGCAGCATTTTGGGATGTCATTTTTAAAATATATTATTTTCAAAGTTACTCACAATTAAGAGTGACCACTTGGTGCTGTCTGCATAACACAGTACGAAAAGGAACTAACAGAAAAAAAATTATAACCCAAATTCAGAGTCACGAATTCATTGATATTGCATGGGTCCAGCATTTTATAAGTAATTGATTTTTAAAGATAAATAGATACATTTACTAACTATATTGGAGCACAGTCAAGTGTCTCACTGAATAGTGACAGGATTGGACAGAGTCCGCATGGATTTAAGAGAGGGGAATCATACTTAGCAAATCTACTGAAAGAATCCACAGAGTCAAATATTAAAGTAAGAAATTGCAGGACAGTTAGAAAAGTTTATTATTCAACATGGTCGACTGGGTTTCGCGAAAGAGAAACTATATTTGAAAAATTTGCGACAGTTCATTGAGGAGATAACAAGCAGGGCTGATAAAGGGCAATCCAATGATGTTCTGTATTTGGATTTTAAAAATGCATGTGATAATGTGCTACATAAAAGTTAATTGCACAATTTAGGAGTTCATTTTATCGGGGTAATGTATTAGCATGGATTGAGGATTGGTTAACCACGCTGGCTGTTGCTGAGTCCTCACTTGCAGTGCTGTATACAATGATAGCTCCCATATTTAATGAAGAATAAACCAACATCGGAGACCATTCAAAAAAGATTCACTTAGCTGCTTCGAGCATGAAAAGGTTGACCTATCAAGAATAGATAAGCAGGGGTGATCTTATGAAAACAAGATTCTGAGGAGCTTGACAGGGTGGATGTTGACTAGATCTTCTGGCACCAATGAACTCTTAAACTAGGGGACATTGCACAAGGGAACATCCATTTTAGAAAAATTAAAGATTTTTTTCTCTCAGTGATATGGGTGATGTAATTTCTGCAGTTTAACTAAGGTTCAATAAGTAAGGGCGAACTGTGAGACTGAATGTAAGTTAGCCTGGAAACAGGGAGAAACTGTTATGTCAAAAACATGGCGGTTTGTAACCTTGAATGAAACTGAAGTAAGCTGTTAATAAAAACTAGGCTGCTATGAAGCTAGGTAACCTTGGCAATAATACAATAGGAGCTCTTAAAATATTAAAAACATACAGATAACCAAGGCCTGGGATAGAGAAAAATAATGTAATGTTTAAGAAACAGGTGGCCATGATACAATAGTAGCTCTCAGAATATTAGAAACATACAGATAATCAAAGCGTTGGCAGAGAGAAGTGTGAAAGGTTTTGACCAATGGAATTGTTAAAAACAATATAAATCAAAGAATTGGCAGAGAAAAGCGTGAAATGTTTTAACCAATGGAATTGTCATTAATGTTTTTACATGTAAAAATAATGTATAAATATCAGTGCTGTAAAATCTTCCGTCGCGATTTTCCGAAGCTCTTTTTTTGGAAGCCGTCCAAACTTGCAAGTTTGAAATAAACATCCGTTGCTCATTTGTGTGTCTCGCAGCATTTCGATTTGCCACGGGAAAAGCGGTAGCCGGAGGGGATGAGGGCTGGTGCTGACAGCTTGGAGTTCGCCTCCGAGGACGGGACCTTGTGGACAGTCTCCCTTGAAGTCAAGGGTTAAAGGACAGTCCGCGGTCGGCAGGGTGTGGAGGCAGAACTCGGTTGATCTGAACCATAGCCCTAGTGTAGAGTAGTTAGCCGAGTGTCAGGGACTATTCTCCGGAGATTTAGAATACGTAGACAGAATTCACTTATAACAAATTTGGGGGCTCGTCCGGGATATTAAAAAGAACTCCCACGGGAGTCTCTGAATGATTCCGGGACACTGTGACACACACAGATATTTGAGCAAACGATGTGAATAGGAAGCGCTTATAATAAAGTAAAAGGTTGAAGTTTTGATAAGGTAACAGGTTGAAGTGTTATCTTGAGTCGGACAACTCCGTGCATGGATCAAGGTAAGAACCTTCTCTGGTATTTGGGGTTTTCGCGGAATTGAGAAGTGTACACTGCCTTGTCGACTCCGTGGTTGTGACAGGTAACTGGGAAATTAAAGGTTAACTTGGTAACCGGGATAAAAGGGTTGACTAAGTAACCGGAGTATAGCAAACAGGTTAGACTGAAGACCAACCATGGGTGGCCAATGTTCCGGGTCGAAAAAGGAACGGGAAGACGAAACCCCGAAAATTCCCCCCGAAAGATTCTACAGAGATTGTGGAGGGCGGAAGAGATTAGTTACAAACTGATAGTGTTGAACCCCGCTGCTGGATGGTCCCTATTATCCTTACATAGAAGCCGTATAAGGGCGACAACTGAAGTTTATTTTTACCAGCAGCTTGCAGTAAGACCGGCACAGAGAGAGAGAGAGAGTGCGAGAACAGCAAGCAAAACATTTAACCCTTTGTGACTTGGTTTGAATGCACATTTGTTTGTTGGTGATTGAATGAGGAAGTTTTATTCACTGGAGCTTGAGTTCCAGGATTGTTTTAAATGTGATTTTTATGTAAACTTAACATGGTTTTTTTTCAATATGTGAAGTACAGTTGAAGTTTTAGTTCAACAGTAGGCTGTAGAAAAAAAAAGACGATAACTTCCATGGTTATTATCTGAGACCTTGGATTCGGCCATTAGAATTTTTTTTTAACTTGAATTGACAAATTATTGTAAGACAGCTCTGATTATTTTACGACCTAAAGTATTGTAATTGAGAAATGATTGGTCAGGAGTACATAAGAAAACTAATTTTGGATCTAAATTAGGGTACTAAATCTGGGTGATTACAGTGGATTTCAAAATTGGGAACTGTATGCATTTTACATTTTAAATATTAAATACTGAATAAATGGACGTAAATATATAAATATGTTTACAAGTTAGGAACAGGCTTTAAAGTTAGTCAAGCATGAATTAATAAATTGGGGTCTGAGGATATGAGAAGCTAGGAAAATTGCAGTATTTCTTAAAAAAAAGGAAGAACGTAACGACTAAAGTGCCGGTAGGGGACAAGGAGATTGGGTTTGTGTGTGACCCCCTCACCAGTGGGGAGGTCGGAACATTTAAAAGGAAATGACCGTCCTGGTTGAGAATCCAATAGGATTGTCAGAACAAATTAATCTATTTTTGAGGCCCAGTCTCTATATGTGGGCTGAGTTAATGTTTATTTTTGAATATACTATTTACTGGGGGAGAAAGGAGACTTATATGGGGATACTGGATAGGGAAAGTGTTAATTGAGATTTAAAAAAAAACTAGTAGCAGCGCCGGTATTGAGCTTGCCGGACAATTTGGCATGAGAGGGGGATGGTTAGGGGTGAGGACAAATATCCCCCTCAGAACCCTAACTGGGACCACCACAATATAGAAGGGATAATATGTCAGACTTGCGAAATTTGATAATCCAAGGGATACAAACTTGCATCCCCAAACAGCAAAATTTAGCCAAGGTTTTCGACCTGAGGCAGGGAAAGGACGAGTCTCCCTGTGCGTTCTTACACAGATTAAGGGAGTCGGTTAGGAAATGTTCGGGTATAGACCCAGATGGGGAAATAGGATGAGGGATGGTAAAGGTTCACTTCGTGACAAAGGCATGGCCTGATATCCAGAAGAAGTTACAGAAGATAGAGGACGGGAGCGGTAGAAATGAGTCGGAGTTGTTACAGGAGGTTCAGAAGGGTATTTGTATAGAGAGACATAGTGGCGGAGAAACGGAAGGCTAAGATAATGATAGAAGGGAGGACTGTGAGTCCCCTGGGAGGATGAATGAAGGACATAAGGATGTTGCGGAAGGGATAGAGGAAGTTGGCAGAAGGGTGGTGAAGAGAAGTGGCATGTCCAGGGTAAGGGCTATGGACAATGGAGGCCGAAACCCGCAGGATGTTATCACTGTGGAAAACTAGGTCATTTCAAACGAGAATGTCCGGAGTTACGAAGAGAGAGAGAGGGCATCTACGGGATGGAATGTGAATAGGGAAAGGAGTCGGATAGATAAGGTGGATATCTAAATCTGAATATTTATGTATGTTTGAATGAGATGGGCCGGCCCGATTAGGAAGAACGAACGGAAGCTACCAGTATAACTGGGTATGTGGGTGTTTGAGTAAAATCTGTTTGTTGTAAGAGAGAGAGAGGATCTCTGTGTTGGTGAAGTGTGTGTCTTTGTGTGTGTAAATCTGATTCTAAAAAAAAAGTAGTCTCTGTGGATGTGAGAATTTGTGTTAGTGTATGAACCTTTTTGTGTGAAATTCTCTGCGAAAATCTGTGTGGAGCTGTGGAAGTAAGAAACTATGTGTCATATCTCAAAAAGAGAGAGAGGATGCTACTGCTGCAAGCTGTGAGAGAGAATCTAGCAGAAGGCTTCTCAGCTAACAAGCAGTTTAACACTTTGTGCTCTGGCTTGCATTCATCTGTTTGTTAATGGTTTTATGTTTAAAACTTGTTGTTTGTCATTTGATTCAGTGTGCTATTTTTGATTGTAATTTTATGAATGCTTAACGTTATTTTCTTTCATGATATGATTTTATTAGAACTTAAGGAGGGAAAGGAGGACCATTCATGAGATTAAGGACGAGGTAGTAATAAGTTAGGACAATTCCAAATTCACATAAGGGGTGGTATTCACCTTCAGGAAAATGAGGTATATAGGCTGCCGATAAGGCAGAGGGGAACAGAAACTCTGAGGGCAGATGCGAATTCATATGGGTAACCTGAGAGTGAGTTTCAGGACGTTGAGACAGTAAGTAGACTGTATTGCTCTGAGATTGTTCGTGGGGGCTAGAAAATGCTCTTATTAAAACAGTAATTAAATCATGCCACATAATTTAAAAAATTCATAATCATAGGCTACTTCAGTACTAAAGGCACAATAGAGAAAAGACAAAATGAAAATGACACTGCAAAGTAACAAACTTTTCTGCCCTTTTCAGTTAAATGAAACTATGATGAAAGTGAATACTCTCACTTTGTCAATGCGTACTTCAAGTGAACTCAGTCCCGTAAAAAGTTATGAAAGTTAGGGCTTCTAATAGCTATGCTTTGCAACACCATTAAGATTTTCTACTTTTGGTGAATGTCACATATTGAATTTTTTTTGGGAGATACCATTATTTTGAATCTATTATTGAATATTGGATATATTTTTGTGCAGTCAATACCATTTACTGTTTGACAAACTTTGGTATCTTTGCACTGCTACATTTATTTTTATTGGGAAGTGATGCTTATGGATTTACTGAGCAGCTTAATTTTTTTTATAAAGCCGACTCTTGATATAAAATTACTGTTCAAGGCATATTGTTAGTGGATTTATACACATTATTATAAAAGTACAAAACTTAAGTGGAGTTTTAAAGATGCAAGATGAAGGGATGGGAAACATAATTAAAAATGTTACTGACAACCGACCCTGAACAGTTCCATATGTAGAGCAGTGGCCTCCGGGGAAGGGGTGGGGGGGGGAAGATTTGCCACATGGGGACTGCCCAGGCAGCAGTACTGGAGACTGGGAGTGGAGATAGTTGGGGAAAAGAGTTAGCACTTGAAGACCTGGTGGTCGAGGGGAGGTCGCTATGAGCTCCGACGCGCAGACACAGGAGACAGTGACAGGCAGACATAGACAGAGAGACCAACACTGTATGAGAGAGAGAGAGCGATCAGCTGTGTGAGAGGACCTACAGAGAGAGAACAGAAGCTATTACATTTTGTTGTGTTTCTGGCTGAAAGTCATCTGTTCGTTAGTGCATGAATGTTTGAGTGTTTATCACCTAGAGCTTGAGTCACGAGATATGTGTATATGTAAATATGTTGAGACCCTGGGCTTCGCTGTTTCTCGTTTACTCCACCAGGGACTCCTGACTCAGACTCCACCTCTAGATTTCGCTGTGCACATTATTGAACCCGGTGAAGGGGTTTTGATCAAACATTGGCAAACTCTCGAACTTGTGTGGGACGGCCCGTTCCTAGTACTCCTCACCACTGAACGGCGGAGAAAGGCTGGCAAAGGGCCAGTACCCTCTCCAGTTAAGAAAGGAGTCTGGACAGCCGAATCAACACGTGACCCACTGAAACTCAGACTGAACAGACTTTGAGTAACTGATTATACAGTGGCGACGCGAGCGCGGGGATTATTTAACCTTGTTTTCTGCTTTGATATATTGTTTAAGTTCTTAGCACTAGTCAGAATTATGCTGCTATTCCTGTTACTTCTGAGTTTTGCTCATATATCTTTTTCAGATGTTGTGTTAAGGATTTCTGTTTCGGTATTACCACAAGTTATAAAGGTCGATGTTTGCAGCACAGTAGAATGCCCAGAAGTAAAGTTTCAAAGAGAATATCTTTCCTCAAAAATATCTCTTCACACTGTTCAACATGTAAGGTTTGGGTCGGAAGAACCACCGCCTGGCATTACTATTCATAGAGCCCCCTTTAGCCCAGCCCTACATTGCTTTGACAGGAATTGTCATCCAATATATATCACCATTAACAATGCTTCCACTGAAGCCTCATTTCCCCATAAAAATGGGTCCCAGCTCCTTAGTAATAATTTAAAGATAGTGATGACAGGGTATGGGAAGCGTTTTGTGGGCTGCTGTTTTCGAATTGGCGTCGGACAAAGAAAGCCTTTGGGATTCCTTCATTCTAAATTGCAAATTTTAACCCCTTCCACTGATCCGAAGTCACTGAAAATTATAGAGGTAAAAGACTTGAGACAGACTCTTGAAATTGAAGTTGGATACGGAGATACAAATGCCTGGGTTGAATGGGTTAAATACACTGTTAAAAGCTTGAACAAAAGCCTTTGCTATGCATGTGCCTCCGGTAGGGCAGTGTCTCAGGTGGTTCCCTTTCCGCTCGGGTGGGAGCGAAACAAACAGGACATGGAATGTATGATAGCCCTATTTCAGGATGAGACTGCATGGAATAATCTGAATTGTACGTCCCTGTCTTTGATGTTCCCTCCTTTGGAGAAACTACAGACACAAGCTCCCCCTGTATTTTCGGCTGCTGTTGGAAACCACACGTCGTGTGTGCATAGACAAGGTCGATCTAGCGATTTGGCGGAGCTGAGATTCTGTTCAGCAATTAAAAACGTTACTGAAGCGGAGGAAGGAAGAAACTACTCAGCTTTAAATGTTCCCCGAGCGGATCTGTGGTGGTACTGTGGAGGCAAACTACTGAGACCCACACTACCCCCAGATTGGAAGGGGATATGTGCGATTGTACAATTGGCAATTCCATTCACCTTGGCATTTGAGGGAGAACAGATAGTCGGAAGAAAGGGAAGGGATAGGAGACAACTGGATGCTACCAGTCGTATGACTTGGGAAAATAGACTGGCCTTAGATATGCTCCTAGCTGAAAAGAGGGGTGTTTGTGCCATGATCGGCTCTCAATGTTGCATTTTTATTCCTAACAATACAGCCCCTGATGGCTCGGTCACCCGTGCCTTGGAGGGACTTAAGTCACTGGCAGAGGAAATAGCTGAAAATTCAGGAGTTAATACTGATTGGTTTGGCTGGCTAGAGCGGTGGTTCGGTAAATGGAAGGGTGTGATGGTCTCAGTAATGATTACTCTTCTAGTGGTAACAGGGGTCTTAATCGCTTTGGGCTGTTGTATAATTCCCTGTTTACGGGGCCTGATTACCCGCCTTATTGAAACGGCCCTGATGAAGGGCGACCCGCATACAGTAGTTGGCATTCACCTACAGACTGATGCTGATGATCCTGAGGCTGATTGGGATAGAGAGGCCATGATTATGCTACAGAAATTACAGACTATATAAAAAGACAGGGGAAATTGATATGGGTAATGTAATTTCTGCAGTTTAACACACTCTCTCTCACACACAGGAGTCACACATTCTCACACACACACTTCACACACACATTCTCTTATACACACACACCACACACACACTCTCTCTCACACACACACACAAACTCTCTCTCTCTCTCACACACACACACACTCACACACACATTATTTTGATATGGGTAAGATAATTTCTGTATTAAAACGGAGGTTTAATAAGCAAAGGCTAATTATGAGCAATTAGGTCATATGAGAACATGAACCAGAAGTCACCTCTGTTATGTCAGGAACATGGTAACCTTGGGCAAGATACCAAGGAATGCTTTAGCTGGACACAGAGGGCAAAATACAATAGAAGCCCTTTATGTCATGTAGATAACAAAGGAATGTTCTAACCAGTAGAATTGTTAAAATAATATAACATTTAATTAAAGAATAGGCAGAGAAAAGCGTGAAATGTTTTAACCAATGGAATTGTCATTAATGATTTTGAATGTAAGAAAAATGTATAGCGCGAGATGTTTTAACCAATGGATTTATCACTAATGTTTTTAAATGTAAAAATAATGTATAAATATTAGTGCTGTAAAATCTTCCGTCGCGTCTCTTCCCATTCCGTGGAAGCCGCCCGAACTTGCAAGTTCGAATAAACATCAATTGCTCATTTGTGTGTCTCGCAGCATTTCGATTTACCACGGGAAGCGATAGCCGGTGGGGATAAGGGCTGGTGCTGACAGCTTGGAGTTCGCCTCCTAGGACGGGACCTTGTGGACAGTCTCCCTTGAAGTCAAGGGTTAAAGGACAGTCCGCGGTCGGCAGAGTGTAGAGGCAGAACCCGGTTGATCTGAACCATAGCCCTCGAGTAGAATAGTTAGCCGAGTGTCAGGAACTATTCTCCAGAGATCTAGAATACCTCGACAGAAGTCACTTATAACACTATCAAATTCTGAACCATTTTCATTCCCTGTAATTCATTTTGCACTCTCTGAAACATCAACTGTATTTCTCCTTCCACAGATCCCAGTGATCAATGCCAAAGCCCTGTTGCCTGAGGAGAGTGTGATGTTTGACTTTCTTGTACAGCTGCAGTTTGTGTGGTGAAGGTTTTCCCACAATGTGGTTGGGTAAGAGACATTACAGATTATTCATTACAGCAACAGTGAATATTTGAAGATAATGTCCAAATCAAGAACAGTTTGTAGTTTTATTATCATGCTTTCACAAAAATATTATTGAGAACTTTAGATATGAGGCCAGAGATGGAGATATTTGCTCATGTGATCAAAAACATTGTCAAAATGCAGGTTTTGAGGGATGTCTTAAAAGTGGAAAACAGACCTGTGAGGTTTTGTCTGCAAATTCCAGACCATGTTGCTTTAGCAACTGGAGAATCAGCCACACAGTTGAAGTAATGAATTAACAAATCGTTGGGAGTCTCTAAGAAAATGGTTTGTCAAGGTCTCAAAGGATGTGTGGTGAAGGGAGCTAGGGATGATCAAAGCCAGGAATTATATGAAGAGTGAGTTTTCTACATTGTTGTTGCTTATGAATAGGAGCCTTTTGATGGATCAACATGTTTTGGGAGAAGTGAGCACATGGGTGACAGTTTTCAATTTTTTCTTGAGATAACAGAGAGGTTGAATTTGGGAGGCTGGCTAGGAGTGTGTTTGGATAATTAACTCTGGAGATAACACACGATGGATGAGAGTTTCAGTATATGAGCTGAGATGATGGAATCAGCTAGAAATAGTGGTGTTGGAGTGGGACTGCGCTGTCACTATCACCTCACCTCTGGGATTCAGCTGGCTGTCAGGTTGTGAATCAGGCGGTAACACAATCGAGAGCTGAGTGGCCCTGGTGGAGCCTAAAATGAGTGTCGCTGAGCTGGCTGTTGCTGAGCAGCTGCTGCTTGGTAGCCCTGTTGGTGACTACTCCCATCACTTTACGACTGATCGAGTGTGGACTGACAGAGGGAAATTGACTGACTGGGTTACATTTGCCCTGTGTTTTTGTGTTGAACATGCCTGGTCAATGTTCCACATTGTCAGTTGATGCCAGTGCTGGAGTAGTACTTGGCTTGGTGGATGGCAAGTTCTGGAGCACAGGCTATCAGTATTATTGCCAGAATGTTAGCAGGACCCATAGCCTTTACACAACTTAACCATTTCTGGGTATTGTTCGAACTAAATTGAACTAGCTTAAAGCTCACATCTGTGACGTCAGGAACCAGTGGAGAAAGCTGAGATTGATCAACCCACTTTGCATCTGACTGCAAATTGCTGCAAATGCTGTCATCTTATCTTTTGCATGGATGTGTGAGACCCCCTCCATCAGTAAGGGTGGGGATATCTGTGATGCTTCCTGCAACGAGTTGTTTAATTGTCCATTACCATTCACAACTGGGTGTGGCAGAACTGCAGAGCCCTGATCCACTCCATTGATTGTGGGATCACTTAGCTCTGTTGCTTGCTGCTGATGCTGTTTGATTATGCAGATAGTCCTGCTTGGTAGCTTCACCAGGATGGCACTTCAGTTTTAGGTATGCCTGGTGCTGCTCATGGCATGCCGTCCTTTCCTGTCCCTTGTGATGGGTGAGTGTGGGACGTACAAACCTATGAGATTACAGATTGTGCTGGAGTGCAGTTCTGTTGCTGTTGTTACCCCACAGTGCCTCAGATATCCAGTTTGAGTTCCTACGTATGTCCCATTTAGCATGGTGATAGTACCACTCAACACAATGGAGGTTTTTCCCAACTTTAAGGTGAGGCTTTGTCTCCAAAAAGCTCTGGGATGGTCGCTCTTCCTGATACTGTCGTGGACCGATGCATTTGCAGCAGGTAGATTCACACTGATAAGATCTCGTGTGTTTTTCCCTCTTGCTGGTTCCGTTACCGCCTGCTGCAAGCCCAGTTGAGCAGCTATGTCCTTGAGGACCCGACCAGCTCAGTCTGTAATCCTGCTGCTGAGCTACTCTTTGTAGAGGACGTTGAAATCCTGTACCCAGAGTAGGCTTGTCACAATTTTATTGCCTCAGTGCTTCCTCCAAGTATTATTCAACATGGAGGAGAACTGATTCATCAGCCGTGGGAGCACGGTACTTGGTAATCAGCAGGAGCCATGAGACTTCATGGTGTCCAAAGTCAATGCTGAGTACTCCCAGGGCAAATGGTTCCTGTGTGTACACCACTGTGCCACAATCTCTGTCTGGTCTGTCCTGCTGGTGGGACAGGACATATCCAGAGATTTCAGGAGAAAGCAAAGACTGCAGATGCTGGAGATCAGAGTCGAGAGTGTGGTGCTGGAAAAGCACAGCAGGTCAGGCTGATGAAGGGCTTAGGCTCGAAACGTCGATTCTCCTTGGGGATGCTGCCTGACTGTTGTGCTTTTCCAGCACCACAATCTCGATATCTAGGGATGGTGATGGTAGGGTCTGGTCACTGTCTGTAAGAGATGATTCCGTGAGTATGACTATGTCAGGCTGTTCCTTGACCAGTCTGTCCACATTTTGGCACCAAAAACCAGATGTCAGTGAGCAGGATGTTGCAGAGTCGAGAGGGCTGATTCTGTGGTTGTATTTCCTAATGCCTTGTTAGATGTCAAGTGGTCCATCCCGTATCATTCCTTTGCTGAAACTTTGCAGTGTTTAATTCAGTGAGCAGCTTGCTGGGCCACTGTCAGGTTGGAAGGACGTTTTTCGCTATTGACAATGGTTCCTTGGAGATCAGGAGATTCCACCATTTGCCGAGCTGGGATTCGAACCAGGACTTCAGTCGTTTGTTTCAATATTCTGGATAAAAGCTAAAGACATCCGGTTTGTTCGCTCATTTTAAATATCACGAACCCACATTTTGTTTCTTTGTGAAACACTGTCCATCACCCTGTCTCCTCCATCCTCCCCTCCAATAACAAGAGTGAGGAGCACAAGGAGCTTCTCTGTCACTAAGACTGAGACAATCCGATCAGCTGCCTCTGCTGCTTCCCTCCCTCCCACTAGCCCACCGAGTCAAACTGCCGCACATAGTGCTCCTGGTTTTTGTCCTAAACTTACATCTTTCTCCAGTCTTTTATCAAGCCTTATCAGAGCTCAGCTTGACACGTTACCCTAATTTCGCTAAACTAAAGCCATGACAACTCTGTTTCCTCCTCCTCCTCATCATCATCACTCCTCCTCGCCAATTCACAGAAATTGTTCCTTGTTCTGTCTGTTGGTCTTTTCTGGTTATGTCCTTCTCTCCCATTCTGTGAAAAACTACTATTTGACCTCACCGTCGTTGGAAAATCCTGCTCAATCCGCACTCTCCCTTTCCTTTTTGAATCAGTTTCCTCCAATGAAACATTGTAATGGTTAAACCCGTCGCCTTACAAATTCCTTTCCCTTTCTGCTGAACCTCTCCTTCTCACTGGGAACTCTCTGAGGTAGAACTACACTCTTCACAATACTGCTCTTATATCTGACCCCATGCTGACCACCTGATCAGACATCTTCACAATCACAAACACCAGGAATTCCAATCTCTAAAACGTTGCTTGTCTCCCTCTCACCCCAGCTCCATTGCTACTGAAACACCTTACCCGCGTCGGTGTCGCCTTAAACTTGATGAATCTGAAACAGAGCCCTTGATTCCATGACTGAGGCAGAATCTGGTTCCAGACTCCCCTCCCAGTATTTTCCCTCAGACACATCCACTCAGTTTTTATCCTGTCAAACCCCTTAAGAATCCCATCTGTCTCAATGAGATCACCTCTCTTTCTCCAAAATCGTGAGTAGAGTTGAGCCTACTGTTCAGCCTTTATTAAAAGATAATCCCTCCAAACCACGGATTATCCCAGTCAATCGTCCGTGCAATGCCTCCAATAAAGTGACACATTTCCGTATCTAAAGGGACCAAAACTGCTCACAGATATGGTGGTCTCACCAGCACTTCGTGCAGTTGCTCTCAGGTGTATATCTAAACTCTCCTACTGAAAACCCTTGAAACAAAACATTCCATTCCCCTTCCTGATGGCCTGTTGTAACTGTGTGCTAGCTTTCTGTGTTTCCTGCACAATTACCCCGGTCCCTTTGTGGCACGGCTTTCTACAGTTTCCACCATTTACATAGTACTCTGTTCATTTATTAACTCCTCCAAAATGACCAACATCCCATTTTCCCAAGTTACACTCCGTCTGGCAACTTGTTGCCCGCTTCTCCTGTGCATCTCTCTCTTTTGATAATCTTCTTAGAACTTTACAGTTATGCCTTTTCTCGGGGATTCCCCCCTCCCATTCTTCCAAACATTTACTGGGAGCAATGGGCAGTGGGAAGCAGGCAGAGTTGCTACCTTTTTAGGGATACTCTTTGGAGAGACTGGGAGGATCTTACTACCCTTTGTTCAGAATGAAATCCACTTACCCATCATTAGGCATTAGCCTTTCACACCCATTCTTATTGATGAGTCACAGCGGCAGCACGGAATGAAAGAAAAGGAAGTAATTCCTTTTTCCCATATCTCACTGACACTTGGATCATTTTCTCCAATGTTTCAAAGAACTGCTGTGTTCAGTCACATGGGATCCCAAGGTGGAATCTCCTAGAAATCCACAGATTTCCCCTTGAATTGACTGCTGATGTCCTCAAGGGGTAATATGTACAGTAATCCCGCGGCAGGAGGAGGGGAAAGTGTGAACTGATAGTGACAGATTTATAAACTTGTATTACAGGATATTATAGTTGGGCATTCAGATGGTAATCTCAGTAATTGTTTTGCCAAACTCTGATTGGATTACTCAATTCATCAGGACCTGGCTATTCGCATTGTGTGAGAGTATTGTGTTCCAGATCAATTCCATTTGCTGCTTAAAAGTTCTCCTTTGAATCATCCCATTCTCTCAATAGATCTCCACAAATCTTCAATGTATCCTGTAATCCAATTACAATGAGCTGATAGATGTAAGGCTTATTATTCGAATGTGTAATCTTTGTGAACCCCTCTGTCACAGCTCACCCTCAATATCCTTTGCCAGAAGGAGAACAAAGTGCCAGGGTTAATGCTGTCTCAGAGAGGGAGCAGAATATTCGGAAAGGGGAGAATAACCCTTGGAGGGGTCGCCATTGTCCACTGGTATCAATGACATAGGAATAGAAAAATTCACATTATTGGATCATTGGAATCTCTTATGGGGTTGAATTGACCTCCAAAAGAGGAAGGATTGTACTTGCACTGGAAGGGAAGAGTTGCTAGTGCTATTTGAGAGGCGTTAAACAAGTAAAAAAAAGGGGGGGAAACTCAGAGAGTGAGGAAAGAGCTAAGTCTGAGGCTGGTACAGTTCAGACATCAAACAGTCAAGGCAGGCAAAGGCAAGGCAGAGAGCGAGGTAGGATTGAGCAGTTACTGCATTTATTTCAATGCAGGCAGCCCGATAGGTCAGGCAGATGAGCTCAGGGCATAGTTTTGAACATGACACAGGGATATTATAGCAATTACAGAGGCATGACTTAGGGATGGTTAGGACTAGCAGCTCAATTTTCCAGGGTATAGGTACTATAGCAAAGATAGAAAGGGGGCAACAGAGCGGAGGGTGAGGTGGTTTTGATTAGGGATAACATTACGGCTGGGCTTCAGGAGGATATTCCTGGAGAACATCCAGGAAACTTATACATGTGGAATTGAGAAATGAGAGACGAATGATCTCCTTATTGGGTTTGTACTATTGACAGCAACCCCCCCAATAGTCAGTGCGGAATTGAGAAGCAAATTTACTAAGAGATCACTTATCTGTAAGAATAGTATTGTTGTATACAAGATTTGACCTTTTTTATTCATTCACAGGATGAGGGTGTCACTGGCTGGGCCCAGAGGGCAGTTAAGATTCAACCACGTTGCTGTGGGTCTGGAGTCACA
This sequence comes from Hemiscyllium ocellatum, assembly GCF_020745735.1. Taxonomy (NCBI): domain Eukaryota; kingdom Metazoa; phylum Chordata; class Chondrichthyes; order Orectolobiformes; family Hemiscylliidae; genus Hemiscyllium; species Hemiscyllium ocellatum. The sequence goes on along the minus strand of NC_083421.1, from coordinate 144,813 downwards.
TGTAGGCCAGAACAAATAAGGATGGAAGATTCCTTCCCTGAAGGATATCAGCGAATCTGATGGGGTTTTTTTTCGCAATAATCAACAATGTATTCATGGTCTTAAATAGATTCCTATTTTTTATTGAATTCACATTCCACTGTCTGCTGTGACGGGATCCAAACTCTGGGCCCCAGAACATTATCTGGGTGTCTGGATTATCCATCTAGCGATAGTATCACTAGGCCATTTGGCAGGGGTGAGTGACTGAGGTATCTTTGGGGCAACACATCAGCACCAAAAATCCCATGGTCTCTGCGGCATATAGAAAGGGCTGGGGAGGGAAATACATCCCTGGTGGTGGGGTCTGACTGTAGGTAGCGGAAATGGCAGAGGTTAATGCACTGTATCTGGTGATAAGTGGGGTGGCAAGTGAGGACCGGGGGATTATATTCCTCTTGTGGTTGGAGGGGTGATGTAAAGGCGAAGGTGCAGGAAGTGGAGGATATGCATTGAAGGGCATGTGGGAGGGAAATTGCGGTCCTTCAAATAGGAAAACTTTCTGGGATGTTCTGGAGTGGAATTGCTTCTCCTGGGAGCAGATATGGCAGAAGCAGAGGAATTGAGAGTACAGGAATATACTCAAGGAAAATCAGGAGAGCAAAAAGGGGACATGACATATCTCAAGGAAATGGTTTAAGGAGAATCAAGGATAAAAGAATAATCAGGCAGAAATTAGGACACCTTTAAAGATCAAGAAGGCCATCTATGGAACAACAGGAAGTGGGAGAGATACTATACTATTCTATTCTAGAGAGCTTGGAGAAATAAATAGTGTGAACTTGAAAAGTGTCCATATTACAGAGGAGGCAGTACTGGATGTCTTAAATCGTAGCAAGGTGGATAAATCCCTGGGACCTGTTCAGAAATTTGTGGAAAGCTAGGAAAGTGATAGCAGTGACCCTCCCTGAGATCCTTTGTGACAGGTCGGGTGCTGGAAGACGTGTGCCATTATTTAAAAAAGGAAAGGCCAGGGAGCAAGAGGACAGTCAGTCTGACGTCTGTGGTAGGCAAGTTGTTGGAAGGATTTCTGTGGGATAGGATTTACATGTATTTGGAAAGACGAGGAATGATTGGTGATAGTCAACGTGGCTTTGTGTGTAGGAAATTCTCTCCCTCTGACTTGATTGAGTTTATTTGAAGGCAGACTGTGGACTTTGTATATATGGATACTGAACAATATTCCACAAAGCAGACTGGTTAGCAAGGTTAGATAACGTTCGCCGAGCTGGGAATTTGTGTTACAAACATTTCGTCCCCTGTCTAGGTGATATCCTCAGTGCTTGGGAGCCTCCTGTGAAGCGCTTTACAGGAGGTTCCCAAGCACTGAGGATGTCACCTAGACAGGGGACGAAACGTTTGCAACACAAATTCCCAGCTCGGCGAACAGAACCACAACATTGAGCACCCGAGTTACAAATCTTCTCCCAAACTTTGAAGGTTAGATTACATTAAGCGTTGGGAGAATTAGCCATTTGGATACAAAACGGGCTTGAAGGTAGGAAGCACAGGGTGGTGATGGAGAGTTGCTTTGAGGACTGGAGGCCTGTGAGCAGCAGTGTGCTGCAGGAATGGATATTGGGTCCTTAAATAAATGACTTGGATGTGAATATATGAGATATGGTCAGTAGGTTTACAGAAGACACCAAAATTGGAGGTGTAGTGGACAGTGAAGGTTAGTTCAGAATACAACAGGATCTTGATCAGATTGGCCATTGGAGCAAGGAATGGCAGACTGAGTTCAATTTAGACAAATGTAACCTGTCGGATTTTGGAAAGGCAAATCAGGGCAGGACTCATGCACTTAATGGTAAAGTCCTTGGGAGTGTTGCTGAACATAGAGACCATGGAGTGCAGGTTCATTGTTCCTTGAAAGTAGAGTCTCAGGCAGACTAGTGAAGGTGGGGTTTGGTATGCTTATATTTATTGGTCAATGCATTGAATACAGAAGCTGGGACGTCATATTGTGGCTGGACAGGACATTGATTAAGCCATTTCAGGATTTCTGTTTTAAGTTCGTAATTTCCTGTTCTGGAAAGGATGTTGTGAATCTTGAAGAGTTCAGGCAAGATTTACAAACACTTTGCCAGGGTTGGAGGATTTGGGCTACAGGGAGAGGCTGAATAGTCTGGGGTTAATTTCCCTGGAGAGTCAAAGACTGAGAGGTGACTTCATGGAGACTTATAAAATCATGAGGGGCGTGGATAAGGTGAGCAGCCAGGGTCTTTCCCCCCAGGTTAGGTGGGTTCAAAACAAAATTGCATGGGCTTACGTTGAGAGGGCAAAGATTTAAAACGGATCTAAGGGGCAAAGTTTTCAAGCTGTGTGTGGGTTTCAAATGCTACGGACCAATCGCTGGCAAATGGGGCTCCATTTGTTGAGGATTTCTAGTTGGCATGGACAAATTGGACCAAAGGTCTGTTTCTGTGCTGTACATCTCTATGACACAAATAAATGAAAATAAGATGTGTTCCTCTTTTGTGGAGAGTTAGCACAAGTAGATAATTGTCCTTGGAGCTGAGAAGGTTAAGCAGTGATTTTAACCAAGTGCAAATTTGTTTTTAGGATATTTTCATTTGCAGAGAGAGGGGAATTGCTAACAATGTCACAATGTTAGTAACTATTTTCATGTAATTTGTAAATTATATGTGAATATGTGAACATTATTTTATTCAGTAAGTTCTGAGCATTTGGAACAGTCTGAATGGCAGCTGGACACAGACTCAGCAGTTATTCATAAACAGATTTGGAATTTTGCTTTTTATGGGAAGGTTTGGGGGGCTATGGGCAAATGGGAAGGGAATTGGGACAGATTTGCAGCATCTCCAGAGGGAGAGGGTATAGCCCAAATGGGCTGAATAGCCCACCCCCTGTTCTCTGTGATACTGCCCCATTGACTGTAACTGTTGAAGCTCATCCCAGGGCAGAGAGAGGGAGGTTTCCACCACTCACCTCACAATGGGCCCTGGATGATTGATGTCAGCGCAGGCCAATAGGGGGCAGAGGGCAGTACTGGAGGACCAGGTCGTACCAGTTTGTCCTCCAACCAATTTGAGTCAATGAGGACATCCTCAAGGCTGGAACTAAAGCAAGGCACATATCGCAGAGATTTGAGAAACTGGAGGACATGAGATAGGCAGTATTCTGTGCCTGGTGAGGAATTATATAAATAAGTAAAAAATGAGGTCTGCAGATGCTGGAGATCACAGCTGCAAATGTGTTGCTGGTCAAAGCACAGCAGGTTAGGCAGCATCTCAGGAATAGAGAATTCAACGTTTCGAGCATAAGCCCTTCATCAGGAAGGAAGAGTTGTGTGGCTGGATGAGGTGACAGTGAGCGGAAGAGTTGAGGATGGAGGAATTTAGAGTGAGTGAGGATTAGAGTCATAACGTTATACAGCAAGGAAACAGGCCCTGTGGTCCAACCAGTCCATGCCGACCATAATTCCAAACTGAAGTAATTGTACCTGCCTCCGCTTGGTCCACATCCATCCAAATATTTTCTATTTATGTACGTATCTGAATGTCTTTTAAATATTTTAATTGTATTCACAGCTACCACTTCCTCTGGAAGTTCATTTCAAACATGTGTTTTTTTTTAAACCCTAATGTCTTTTCTCAAATCTTTCTCATTTCTTCTCAAAATGAATGCACCCGAGTTTTGAATCCCCCTCTCCCCCGGCTATTCACCCTGTCTACACTCTTTCTGATTTTATAAACCTCTAATAAGGTCACCCCTCAACCTCGTGCACGCTAGTGAAAAAGTTTTCCAGCCTATCCAGCCTCTCCTTAGAACACAGTCCCTCCATTCATGGCAACATGCTGGTAAATCTCTTCTGAACCTGCTCCAATTTAATAATATCCTTCCTATAACAGCACAACCAGAACTGGACAGAGTATTCCAGAAGAGCCCTTCCCAACATCCTGTACATCCTCAACATAATGTCCCAAACCCTGTACTCAAAGGCCTGAACAGTGAAGGCAAGCCTGCTAAATACCTTCTCAACCATCTACATGTGACACAGACTTCAAAGTTGTGAAGCCCTCGGTCTCTTTGTTCCCATATCACTACTCAAGGCCATACGTTTATTGAGTGTAAGTCCTACCCTCGTTTGTTTTGTCAGGATGTTATATTTTGCATTTATTCTAATCCAAAAAAATTTTGAGATAAAGGCAGTAGGAGTATAATTAAGTGGGAAATCAGGAGGCAAAAAAGGGACGTGAGATAGCTTTGGCGAATATGGTTGAGGATAATACAAAGCGCTTTTGTAAATACATGAAGAACAAAAGGCTAACTAGGGAGAAAATAGAGACCCGCAAAGATCAGCAATGCAGCCATTGTGTGGAGCTGCAGGCGATGGGTGAGATAGGGAAACAAGTATTTTGCATCAGTGTTTACTGTGCAGAAGTACATGGGAGATATAGAATGTGGGGAAATAAATGGTGACATCTTGAAAAATGTCCAAATTACAGAGGAGGAGGCGGTGTTGGATGAGTGGCTAAGGAGCTGGAGTAGGGGAAAAGGGTTCACATTTTTGGATCATTGTGATCTCCTCTGGAATAGAGTTGACCTGCATAAGAAGGATGGATTGTACTTGAATTGGAAGGTGTATAATGTCCAGGCATGGAGATTTGTTAGTGCTACTCGGGAGGCATTAAACCAGTGAGGGAGTGGGGGTCAACTCAAGAAGATAGTGAGAAAAGAGGTATATCTGAGACTGGTACATTCCAGAAGTCAAATAGTCAAGGCAGGCAAGGGCAAGGCACAGAAGGAGATCGGACTGAGCAGTTGCACTGCATTTACTTCAGTGCAAGAGGCCTGACAGAGAAGGCAGATGAGCTCAGGGTATGGTTTTGAACATGGGACTGGGATATTATAGCAATTAGAGAGGCATCACTCACGGATCGATAGGACTGGCAGCTTAATGTTCCAGGGTATAGATACTATAGGAAGAATAGAAAACGGGACGAGAGAGGAGGGGGAATGGCATTTTTGATTCGGGTAGCAATATGTTTTTGCTGAGGGAGGATATTCCTGGGAATGTGCCCAATGAAGTTATTTAGGTGGAACTGGGAAATAGGAAAGGGATGATCACCTTATTGGGGTTTTCTGCATGGATTTCGTCTGGATTCCCAGGTTCCCTCCCACAGTCCAAGGATGTGCAGGTTGGGTGGATTGTCCTGGCTGAATTGCCCAGTGTTCAGGGATGCACAGGTTGGGTTGCCCTGGGGAATGCAATGTTACAGGGGGAGATTAGGAGGCTCTCAGGGTCAGTATCAATGTGATGGGCTGAATGACCTGCTTCCACACTGTTGGGATTCTCTGATAATTCTACTAGTTTTAAAACAGTTACAGAAAATAATAGACCGGATCTACAATTTAAGGTTCTGAATTGGACAAAGTCCAATTTTGATGGCACAAGGCAAGAACTTTCACCTGGCCCCTCAAGCCTGCTCTGCCATTCAATAAGATCAGGGCTGATCTTTTTATGGCCTCAGCTCCACATTCCTGCTCTCCCACCATAACCCTTAATTCTTTTCCTGTTCACAAATCTACATTTTGCCTTAAAGGCATTCAAGTTGATAATGTCAAATGCTTTATTCGGCAGGGAATTCCACAGATTCACAACCTTTAGCTGAAGAAGCTCCACCTGAACTCAGTCCCAAATCTGCTCCCCCTTATTTTGAGGTTATGCTCTGTCGTTTGACCTGCCCCCAGTGGAAATAGCCTCCCTGCTTCTATCTTAACTACTCCCTTCATAATTTTATTTTTTCCTATCCAACCTCCCATCCTTCTAAATTACAATGACTATAGAACCAGTTTTCTCAATTTCTCCACATACACCAATCCTCACAACTCCCAACTCAAACTAGTGACCCTCCTCTGTACTCCCTCCAATGGCAGCACCTCCTTGCTAATGTAAGGGGACCAAACCTGTACACAGTACCCCAGGTGTGGTCTCCCCAGCACCCTGTACAGCTGCAGCATAACCATGCCTCTAGCAATGAAGGACAATATTCCCTTCACTGCCTTAATTACCTGCTGCACCTGCAAACCAACTTCCTGTGATTCATGCACAAGGACACCCAGCTCCCTCTGCACAGCAGCCTGCTGCATGTTTTAACCATTTCGTCATCCAGTTTGCTGTTAGTCCGACCAAAATGGATGACCTCACATATCCCAACATTGAACTCCATCTGCCAGATCCTTACCCACTCACTTAACCCATCTGTATCCCTGTGCAGACTTAGTCGCCTCCGCACAAGTTGCTCTACCTCATCTTTGTATCAAATGTGAACTCTGACGCCGTACACTTGGTCCTCAACTCCAAAACATCTGTGTAAATTGCAAACAGTTGTCGTGCCAACACTAATCCAAACACCCATTTATCCCCATTCTTTATTATGTTGGTGAACCGATCCTGTATCAATGATAATTACCCATAATGCTGTGCATCTTTACCTTATTCAGCAGCCCTTTGTGTGGCAACTTATTGAATACCTTCTGGAAATCCAGGCACACTATATCCACCGAGTCTGCCTTGTCCAACGCTCTCGTTGTATCCTCAAATAATTCCAGTAAATCCTTAAACGTGACCAGCCTTTCATGAATCCATGCTATGTCGGCTAAATGAGACAATTTCTACCCAGATATCTCACCACTACTTCCTTGAGAGATTCAAGCATTTTCTTCACTACAGAAGTTAAGCTAACGGGTCCTTTTTGAAAAATTTTGGCACTACATTTGCAGCTTCCAGTCTGTCAAAACCATCCCTGAATCCAACAAATTTTAATAAACTATCACGAGTCTATGTGTTATTTTCTCCTGCCCCCTGCCCCCCGCCCCCCGGCACCCCCGGGATGCATTCCATCAGGGCCAGGAGACCCATCTACCCTTGAGGCTGTTAACTTTCCCAACATTGCCTCTTTACTGGGAATGATTGCTTCTCTGACCACGTCTGCCATTGCCTCCATAGGCCTGTGACAATGAGAGTATATAGACAGTATGTTCCTGTTAAGGCCAAGGCTGGTAGGGGTAGAGAATGCTGCCTGTCGAGAGAAATTGAGGACCTGGTCAAGAAAATGAAGGAGACATATGGCAGGTACAGAAAGCTGTGTTTGTGTGAATCCCTAGAGGAGTATAGGGGCAGGAGGAGTATACTCGAGGTAAACCAGGAGGGGCAAAAAGGGGACATGAGATAGCTTTAGGAAATGGGTTTAAGGAGAATACAAAGTGATTGTACAAATACTCTAAGGACAAACGATTAACCAGGCAGAGATTAGGTACCCGCAAACATCGAGGCTGTCTGTGGAACCGCAGGAGGTGAGAGAGGTTCTGTATGAGCGGAGAGGTTTTACAAACAAAATGTACTCATCGGAAAACACACATTTTGTAACGTCCCAGTCTCGTGTTTGCGGAAAACGGGGAATTGCCTCAGTGTGGCTGCAGGCATGAGTGCGTGCCGCCATCTTTATTCGGAGCAAGAATTCACTGGACACGTGCGGAACCACCAGCTTTGTAGGGGGCAAGGTGCGGCCAGGCGCATGTGAAGCCTTTCTCTGTTACAGAGTCATTGGGCAGGATTTACACAGAGCACATTCAAACTCCGAGAAATGGATGTTTATTTCTGGATTTGTTTCGTCATTCGTTTAAATGATTTGTTATCATAATTGAGTTTGCATGTCGTACAAAATTGGAGGTATTGTGGATAATGAAGAAGGTTACCTCAGATTGCAATGAGATATTGATCAGATGGGGTTTAATTTAGATAAATGTGAGGTGCTGCATTTTGGAAAAGCAAATCAGGGCAGGACTTATACACTGAATGGCAAGGTCCTGGAGATGTTTGCGGAATAAAGAGACCATAGTCCTTGCAAGTCAAGTTGCAGGCAGATAGGATGAATAAGATGATGTTCAGTTTATATTCCTTTATTGGTTCGAGCATTGAGTATAGGATGTGGGAGGTCATGTTGCTGTACAGGACATTTGATATGCCACGTTTGGAATATTGTATGCAGTTCTGACCTGCCTCCTATCAGAAGGGTGCTGTGAAACTTGAGAGGTTTCAAACAAAACTTACAAGGATGCTGTTAGGCTTGGAGGATTTGAGATTGGAGGCTGGGCTGTTTTCCCTGGAGTGCCATAGGCTGAGTGGTGATGTCATGGCGGTTTATACAATCATGAGGGGCATGAATAGACTAAATGAACAAGGTGTTTTCCCTGGAGTGGTGGTGTCCAGAAGTAGAGGGCATTGCTTTAGGGTGAACGGATAAAATTTCAAAGGGGCCTAAAGGGCAACTCTTTCATGCAGTGAGTGGAATGAGCTGCCAGAGGACGTGGTGGAGGCTAGTACAATTAAAACATGTTAAAGGCATCTATATCGACACATGGTATGATTAGGAAATGTTTACAGGGATATGGGCCAAGTGCTGGCAAATGGGAACAGATTAGGTTTGCATACCTGGTTGGCATGGATGAGTTAGACCGAAGGGTCTGTGTCGGTGCTAGACATCTCTGACTGTGGGATCATAACCGCTTATACTGTTCTGCTTCATCTGTGGACTCCCTCATGACCACTTTGTCAATATCTAGCTTCCTCAGTCTCGAACAATGTGTGTATTTTTGGTCTGTTTAGTATTTTACTATTACTTTTACAGACATTTTTGTCAGTTAAGTTTTCACTGCCGCCCAGCCCCTGACCATGTGCTGCTTATTAATGTATTTCTGGAAATCTTTGACTGTCAAGAATTCTTTTTTTCCCGATAAGCAAGGATATTTTCCTTCCATTTCTGACTCTCAGATTCTGCACCATTTTCATTCCCTGTAATCCATTTTGCACTCCCTGAAACACCGACTGCGTTTCTCCTTCCACAGATCCCAGTGATTAATGCCAAAACCCTGTTGCCTGTGGAGAGGGTGATGTTTGACTTTCTTGTACAGCGGCAGTTTGTGTGGTGAAGGTGCTCCCACAATGTGGTTGGGTAAGAGACATTACAGAGTATTCATTACAGCAACAGTGATGATGTGAAGATAATGTCCAAGTCAAGAACCGTTTATAGTTTCATTATCCTGCTTATAATTTCACAAAATATTATTGGGAACTTTAGACATAAGGCCAGAGAAGGATGATATTAGGTCAGGTGACCAAACGCATTGCCAAATAAGCAGGTTTTGAGAAATGTCTTAAAGGAGGAAAGCAGACATGTGAGGTTTTGGCTGCGAATTTCAGACCTTGTTGCTTTGGCAACTGTAAAAGCAGCCACACAGGTAAGGTAATGAATTAATAGATCATTGGAAGTCTCGAACAGAAAGGGTTGTCGAGGTCTCAAAGGGTGTGTGATACAGCGAGCTGGGGATGATCACACCCAGGAATTACATCAAGGGTGAGAATTTTAAATTGAGGGATGTGGGCCGGATGCTGGCAGCTGAGACTAGATCAGGTTGGGATATCTGGTCGGCATGGACGGGCTGGAATGAAGGTTCTGTTTTCATGCTGTACATCTCTGTGGCTCTATGTTGTTGATTATGAATAGAAGCTTTTTGATGGATCAACAAGTTTTGGTACGAGGGAATACTTGGGCAGCAGAGATTTAGTTTTTCTTCAGATTACAGGGAGATTGAATGTAGGACGTTGGCCAGGACTGTGTTTGTATAAGGAAGTCTGGAGATAACACAAGGTGGATGAGAGTATATGAGCTGAGACAAGTGTAGAATCAGCTAGAAATAGTGGTGTTGGAGTGGGACTGGGCTGTCCCCCTCACCTCCCCTCTGGGATTCAGCTGGTTGTCAGGTTGTGAATCAGGCGGTAACACAATCGGGAGCTGAGTGGCCCTGGTGGAGCCTGAAATGAGTGTCACGCAGCTGGCTGTTGCTGAGCAGCTGCTGCTTGGTAGCCCTGTTGGTGACATCTTCCATCACTTTACTGCTGATCGAGTGTGGACTGATGGAGGGAAATTGCCTGGGTTGGATTGCCCTGTGTGTTTGTGTTGAACATCCCTGGGCAATGTTCCAGTAGATGCCAGTGCTGGAGCGGTACGTGGCTTGGTGGGTGGCAAGTCCTAGAACACAAGCCATCAGTATTATTGCCAGAATATTGGCAGGGCCCATACCCTATGCACTACTAAACCACTTCTGGCTTAAAACTCGCATCTGTGATGTTGGAAATCATTGGAGAAGACTGAGATGGATCATCCCACTTTGCACTTCTGTTGTCTTTTCTGGTGCATGGACGTGTGAGGCCCCTCCATCAGTAAGGGTGGGGATATCTGTGGTGCTTCCTCCAGTGAGTTGTTTAATTGTCCATCACTGTTCACAATTGGGTGTAGCAGAACTGCAGAGCTCTGATCTGTTCCATTGGATGTAGGATCACTGAGCTCTGTTGCTTGCTGCTCATGCTGTTTGAAATGCAGCTGGTCCTGTTTGGTAGCTTCACCAGGTTGGCACTTCATTTTTAGGTCTGCCTGGTGCTGCTCATGGCCTGCCCTCCTTTCCTGTCCATTGTGATGGGTGAGAGCGGGTTTTACAAACCCATGAGGTTACAGATTGTGCTGGAGTACAGTTCTGCTGCTGTTGTTATCCCACGGTGCCTCAGAGAGGTCCAGTTTGAGATCCTATATCTCTTCAAAGTCTGTCCCATTTAGAACAGTGATAGTGTCACTGAACCTCAACTTTAAGCCAAGATTTGTGTCTGCAAAAGGAATGTGTGATGTTCACGCTTACCGATACTGTCATGGAAAGATGTGTATATGCAGGTGGTCAATTCATAACAATGAGATCAACTATGTTTTTCCCCCTTGGTTCCCTCTCCACCCACTGCAGACTCAGATGAGCAGTTATGTCCTTTAGGACCTGGCCAGCTCAGTCAGTAATTCTGTTGCAGAGCTAGTCTCGATTGTGGATATTGAAATCCTGTACCCAGAGTTCGTTTGTCACCATTTTACTTCCTCAGTGCTTCCTCCAAATGTTGTTCAACAGGAAGGAGAAGTGATTCATCAGCCAAGGGAGGATGGTACATGGTAATCAGCAGGAGCCATGAGATTTCCTGGTGTCCGGAGTCAATGTTGTATAATCTGAGGGCAAACCCTCCCTGTCTGTGCCACTATCTCTGCCTGGTCTGTCCTGCCGGTGGGACAGGACACACCCAAAGATTTCAGGAAAAAGTGAAGACTGCAGATGCTGGAGATCAGAGTGGAGAGTGTGGTGCTGGAAAAGCACAGCAGGTCAGGCAGATGAAGGGCTTAGGCTCGGAACGTCGATTCTCCTGCTCCTCGGATGCTGCCTAACCTGTTGTGCATTTCCATCACCCCACACTCAATATCTAGGGATGGTGATGGTGGTGTCTGGTCATTGTCTGAAAGGGTTGATTTCATGAGTATGTCAGGTTGTTTCTTGATTGGTCTGTGAGACAGCTCTGCACATTTTGGCACCAAACTCCAGATGTTCGTCTGGAGGACATTGCACCATCGAGGGGGCTGATTCTGTGGTTGTATTTTCTGGTGCCCTGTTAGATATCGAGTGGCCCATCCAGTTTCATTCCTTTGTTGAGACTTTGCAGTGATTAATACAGTGAGTAGCTGGCTGGACCACTGCCAGGTTGGCAGGATTTTTTCCGCCATTGACAATGGTTACATGGAGATTAGGAGATTCCTAATTCCAGTTATTTTTTCTTGAATTCAGATTCCACCATCTGCTAAGATGGGAGTCGAACCAGGACTTCCGTCGTTTGTTTTAATATTTTGAATAAAAGTTAAATACATTTGGTTTGTTCACTCGCTTTACATATCATTTACTGTCCATCATCCTGTCTCCTCCATCCTTCTCTCCAACAACAAGAGTTTGGAGCACATGGAGTTTCTCTGTCACTAAGACTGAGATAATCTGATCTGCTGCTTCCCTCCCACTCACCCACCCAGTGAGTCAAACTGTCTCATGTTGTGTTCCCGGTTTTTGTCCGAAACTTGCATCTTTCTCCAATCTCATGTCAAGCCTTATCAGAACTCATCTTGACCCTTTACCCTAATCTCATTAAACCATAGACTTTCCAACTCTTTCTCCTCCTCCTCCTCATCATCATCATCATCAGTCCCCCTCACCGATTCACAGATATTGTTCCTTGTTCTGTCTTTTCTGGTTTGCCCTTCTCTCCCAAAATCCTGCTCCATCTCCATTCTCCCTTTCCTTTCTGAATTCCTTGCATTTGGTGTCCTTGGTCCCTTCTGTATCTCCCCTACATACTGCCAGGAGGTGACATTGTGCAAAAGCACCGTGTTAGGTTTCACATGTACACTGACGATGCCCAGCTCTCCCTCCCCAATCATCCCTCTCCATTGCTCCACTGTTACTCAGTTATCAAACTGCTTACCACATTCCCACTACTCGATTAGGTGCAGTTTCCTCCAATGAAACATTGTCATGGTTAAATCCGTTGCCTGACAAATTCTTTTCCCTTACTGCTGAGTCTCTCCCTCTCACTGGGAACTATGCAGCAGAACTACACTCTTCACAATATTGCAGTTATATCTGACTCGAAGCTGACTTCTGAATCGACATCTACACAATCCCAAACACCAGGAATTCCAATCTCTTAAACGTTGCTTGTCTCCTCCTCACCCTAGCTCCATTGCTATTGTGGGATATTCTAAATTAATGTTACTTCTGCAATTCTCAATTATAATTTCTGATACAAGGTGAATGAACTCACATCAGTGTGGAGGAAATGCATATTTTTTTTTGTATTAGCTAAAAATGTATGCAAGAAAGAAATGGGACTGTAAGACAATGGTAGAAATACAGGCTGAGTGGTAAGATGCTGTGAAGACAGACAGTTAAACTCAATATGCCTGTGTAAAAAGTAGATATAAACATCTGTTTCCCACTTTTTCAGAAACAAACCCCAATTAAACACGTCTTAATGATAAGATGCTGAGAGGGGCGGCACAGATTGAGGGAGTAGATAATGGTTAGGCAAGGATGTGCCCACAGCAGGATCAGGTCAAATGGCCTTGAGAACAGGAATGAACATGTAGTTCACAGACAAGACCGGATAAGACACGAGATAAACAGGAGTAATGGGTACCGGTCTTAGGGAAGTGGAGGGTGTAAACAGGGGGGGAACAATGAAATAAGAAAAAAAATGTAGGAATCAAATTATATAAATATCGAGTATTTGTTGAATTCAGTTTGTTTTGTCCCTGCCTTGTGGACATCACACCCACTTGCAAGTGTGAAATAAAGGGCACGACTGATTCAGATCTTGTCTCGGACTGAAATTATTGCAGTGAGTGAGCTTTGTTTCTCACACTACTGAAACCCCTTACCCATGTCTGTGTTGCCTTAAACTTGATGAATCCAAAACAGAACCCTTGACTGGCTCAGAATCTGGTTTCAGATTCCCCTCTCAGTATTTACCCTCAGACACATCAGTATTTATTCTGTCAAACCCCTTCAGAATCTGGTGGTGCGGTCTGATTGTAGGTGATGGAAATGGCAGGGGATGATCTGGGTGGATGGTAAGGACTTAGGGCGGGGGGGGGGGGAGGTGTTCTATCCTTGTTGCAGTTGGAGGTGTCAGATTCAAAGGTAGAGGTGTGAGAAGTGGAGGAGATATAGTCGATGGTATTGACCACATGGGAGGGGAAATTGCAGTCCTTGAAATACGGGGCCATTTGGTATGTTCTGGATTCACTGGAACACTGCAGTAAGCATGAGACAGGGATGTTGGCCAGGGAACAGACTCGTGTGTTAAAGTGGCAGGCAGCTGGAAGCTCGGGATCTGTTTTTGCAGCAGAACGTAGATCATCAGCTGCCATTTCCGCCACCTCCACTGAGATGCTGCCAGACACTGGTTCCTGTCCCCTCCATTAACAGCTATGCACCCTCCCAGCAAGATCATTATCCATTCCTTTGTGTTTCCAAATGCCCGGTCTCTCTCTGGGTTCTGTCCCTGCCTCTTATTTACTCTTTAACCCCTATCTCCTGTTGTACAAAGATCTGCTGGTTAGTTGAATTGGCGAAGCTAAATTTCCCATAATGTTCAGGGATGTGTAGGTTAGGTGCATTAGTCAGGAGAAATATACAGTAATAGGGTAGGGGAATGGGTCTGGGTGGGATACTCTTCGGAGGGACAGTGTGGACATTTTGGGCCACGCTGGCAGGATTCTAATTTTCCCAGCTCCCATCGGTCCTGAGGAAGGGCCACTGGACAGATTTCTGTTCCCAGATGCTGCCAGACCTGCTGAGCTTTCCCAGCACCTCCTGCTTGTTGTTCCTGATTGACACCATCCATCCACCTTCCGGGTTTGATTCAGGCAGGGGGAGGATCCCACCACTGACCTCACAATGGGGTCCAGCTGATTGATGGCAGCTTCGGACCAATAGGAAAAGGTGGTGGGACTGGTGGACGAAGTGGAACCAGCTGGTCATCCAAACAATGGGAGTGAATGAGGGGCGTGGCCAGTGGGATGTCACGTCACCAGTAACTCCGCCTGTGCAGTGCCACGTGACTCGGCCGTTGGTGAATGTGGGAGACGCAAACAGGGAAGGGTAGAGTGGCCTCGGAGACAGGGAGATAATGAGTCACTTTAGACAGGGAAGTTTTAATTACACTCTGTGCGGGTCGTTAATCTGAATTAGAAACTCTATCCCGAGTTTGCAGCAGATGGGAAAATGGCTGCGATCAGGCAGTGATCGGTCGTGGGATATGGCCGCCATCTTTATTGAGGGTAAGGTACAGTGAGGCGCATGTCCTCTTCCTAGGATTGGGGAGGGGTTGTGTGATTTGAAGAGAGGCATTTATACATCAATCACATACCAAGAGAAAAGTATGTCTTTATATTCTTCCTGTACTGAATCTGAGTTTTGTTTTGTGAAATCATTTCATAGGATATTAATTCAGAATAATTGAGGTTGGGATCTCAAAAGCAAGTTTTTACAGTCAATGGAGTCATCAGGATCTGAATATCATTTGCATTTAACTGTGGAAGGAGAAAGGTTTGTCTGTTCTGTTTGTGGGAAAATATCTCCAATATTTTTGTTAAGCAGAAAGATGTACAAATTCGTGGTTGGATCACCCTTTGGGTGTGTACTCTGTTCTGGGCCCTGCAGCTGAGGAAGGAGATATTGGCCTGAGAGGGAGCACAGATTTATCCAAATTACACCTCGTCTCTTTGTAAGAACTCTCAGATTTAGACCCAATCACCCACTTTATGATGTTAACCTGTAAACATCATATTTTCAATTAGCTGCAAACTTCCCATGAAAATTCCTTTTGGATTCAAATTCCAGTACCTTTTCAGGTGGAATGTTCGAAATTCAGACAACTTTTTGTTCATTCAGAAACTGCTGAAGTCCATGTTGACTCTGGGGTTACAAAGGGCTGAATTGAAAGATGAGATGCTGTCCCTGAGCTCCCATTGAGATGCATTGGAACAGTACAGGAGGCTGAGGGCAGTGTAGGTGTGAGCAGACCATGAAAATGACAGGGCTGCACTGTGAGGGCTGCTTGGCTCAATGAGTGTGTTCTGGAGTTGGGTGTAAACAGAGTGAGGGGAGACAGGGAGAAGGTGAAGCTGAAACTCAGTTTTAGTTCAGGCCATTCAGAAATTCACATGGTCCCTTTGCGACCAGCCAGTTTTTTAGTGATACCTGCGGAGTATTTGTTAAGTGTTTAATGTATTTTCCTGAGGGCAGTTGAGAGTTAACCACATTGCTGTGGGTCTGGAGTCACATGTAGGCCAGACCAGGTGAGGATGACAGTTTCCTTCCCTACAGGACATTAGTGAACCAGACGAGTTTCCAACAATTGACAATAGTTTCATGGTCACCATTCGCCTTTTCAGTCTAGATTGTATTGAATTCCGATGCCGCCATCAGCCATGTTGGGATTCTAACCCTAATCCTCGGAACATTGCACATGTCACTCATCTGGCAGGAATACCATTAAGCCATTGCCTCCCTATTTAGCAATGTTTAAAAGAAAGATCCATCATTCTACGTGTACAATGTGAGATAAAATACTGCAACGTCCATGTGTCAGCCTCTCCAAAAGATCAATCAACACAAATTTGTTTGAGGGCGAAATATTTCACTTTTTTTTGAGGGGGGGGGTTTATTAAACAACAATGAATCCAAATAAAAATGTAATTTCTGAAGCTGGAGGGGATAACAGAGACAGGGAGGGTTGTGAGGCCAGAGGGGGACTGTTGTCCAAACTTCACTGGGTGTGCATGGACTGCAGCATTTCACGGAGGCGGATAACCACCACTTTCTCCAAGACAATAAAAGGGGGTAATAAATACTGGTCTGGGCAGCAAAGGCGACCCCCAGTGAATAAAACCAAGCAGTGCCCTCTCTGAGCTGACTTGCTGTGAAGTTAAAAACCTCTCTGGAAATGGAGCAGGCAGAGAAGAGAAACAGTGATATTTCACAGCTGCCCTCAGAGAGACCTCACCCTTGGAAGTACTCAGAGCTGGGGATCAGCTCAGTGAGTTTCAGTCTCTTCAAATATCAATCTTAGTCAGTTTGATTTTATTAAATCTACAATGAGTAAGGTGAGGATTTCTTTTTAATATCTTACGGTGTCTTGATTAAATGTTTAAGATATAAAACGTAACCATTAAGTTATTCTCGGGCAGTATTTAACGAGCAGTAAGACTGTGTCTTTGTCTTGTTCTGTAGATTGTTAATACGGAGAGATGGTCTGTTGTAGAGTGGCGTGCTGTTCCTGTCGGATGTGGGAGATTAGGGAGAGTTTCAATGATCCTGATTGTCTGCAGGAAATGTGATTGCAAATCCTAATGGATAAAATGGATTGGTGGAGGAATGATTAACAGAAGTTAACAGGAGCCGGGGAGTGTGATAGGTGGCAGTCTCAGGACTGCAGGATACTGCAGATACAGTCAGGTAGATGAGTTACCTGCAGGAAAGCTAGGAGGGGTAGGTAGGTACTGCAGGAGTCTACTGTGGCTATCCCCATCTCAGACAAGTATACTGTTTTGGAAAATGTAGGTGGTAATAGACTTTCAGGGGAATGTAGCACTGACAGCCAAGTTGCTGGTACTGAGACTGGCTTCTAACATAATGTGAGGTATATCCAGTTCCACACGATCGATGGTGACAGGGGACTCTTTAGTCAGGGGCACAGCCTGCCGTTTATGCAGCAGACAGTGAGACATCAGAATGATGTGGTGCTGCCCTGGTGCCAGTGTTAAGGATGTCTCTCAGAGGGAGCAGAATATTCTCAAAAGGGAAAATAACCAGTGGGAGGACATTGTACATTGGTACCAATGGCATAGGAAGGGGAAAGCATGGGGTCCTGACGAGCAGGGAGACTTGGTAGTGCCATTCGGGAGGCATTAAACCAGTGAGGGAGTCGGCGTAATCCTAATGAGATAGTGAGAAAGGAGGTATGTCTGAGGCTGGTACTGTTCACCGGTCAGACTGTCAAGGCAGGCAAGAGCAAGTCGCAGAATGAGGTGGGACGGACCAGTTGCACTGCATTTATTTCAGTGCAAGAGACCTTACAGGTCTGGCAGGTGGGCTCAGGGTATGGTTTTGAACATGGGACTGGGATATTATAGCAATTACAGAGGCATCACTCAGGGATGGATAGGACTGGCAGCTTAATGTTCCAGGGTTTCGATGCTGCAGCAAGTATAAAAAGGGGGCAACAGAGCAGGGAGAGAGGTGTTTTTGTTTAGGGATAACATTATGGCTGGGCTTCGGGAGGATATTCCTAGGAGTACATCCAGGCAAGTTATTTGGTTGGTACTGAGAAATAGGAACGGGGTGACCATCTTACTGGGATTGCATTATAGACTCTCTCCCAATTGGCAGCAGGGAATTGAGACACAATTTTATCAGGAGACCTCAGTTATCTGTAAGAATAAAATGGATGGAATGATAAGTGGTTTTAACTTAGTCTCGGAGTGCTGTAGTATTAAGGGCTTGAATGGAAAGGCATTTGTTCAGTGTGTACAAGAACATTTCAGATTCAGTTTGTAGGATGTACCTTCTAGAGAAGGAACAAAACCTGACCTGTTTCCTTTATTCATTCACAGGATGAGGCTGTCACTGGCTCGGCCAGCATTTATTGCTGCGTTTACCCAGAGGGCAGTTAAGAGTCAACCACGTTGCTATAGGTCTGGAGTCCCATGCAGACCAGACCAGGTAAGGATGGCATTTTCCTTCCCTAAAGGGGGACCACATTGGTTTTTCCAACAATTGACAATGGATTCCTTGTCGTCACTGGATTGTTTTTTCCAGATAGTTATTGAATTCACATTCCAAACTTTGCCGTGATGGGATTCAAACCCGGGTCCCCGGAACGTTATCTGGGTCTCTGGATTAACTGTCTAGTGATAATTTCACTCCATCATCACTGCCTCTGAGGAAATGAGGCAGGGTGAGAGACTGAGTTATCAGTGAGTCCGCGCATCAGCACCAAAGATCCCACAGTATTGTGGCTCAGTGGTTAGTGCTGCTTCCTCAGCACCAGGGACCTGGGTTTGATTGCAGCCTCGGGCGACTGTCTGTCCAAGTTGGCACATTCTCCCCAGTGTCTGTGAGGGTTTCCTTCGGGTGTTCCAGTTTGCTCCCACAGTCCAAAGATGCGTAGGTTAGTTGGATGAACCATGTTAAATTTCCCATAGTGTCTCGATGCAGTATATGAGGATTTGGGATGTGAGGTAAATCTCTGCCTGATGTGAAAAGATCCTTTTGGGGTCTTGGACAGAGGTAAGAGGGAGGTGTGACCGCACGTTTTACATTTCCCATGGCGGCAAGGGAGGGTCAAGGGTGTGGAGCATGGGTTGGTGGGAGGGTGTGGGCCTAACAAGGGGGTCGCAGAGGGAATGGTCTCCGCTGAACACAGATAGAGGTGGGGAGGGAAATGTGTCTCTGGTGGTGGGGTATGACTTTAGGTCGCAGAAATAACTTAGGTTAATGCGCTGTATCTGGAGATTAGTGGGGTGGAAGGTGAAGACCGCAGGGTTATGTTATTTATTGTGGCTGGAGGGGTGGGTAAAGGCAGAAGTGCGGGAAGTGGAGGGTATGTGTTGGAGAGTATTGTTGATCAAGTCAGAGGAAAATTACGGTCCTTGAAGTAGGCCTTTCTGGGATGTCCTGGAAGAATCCAAAGAGATTAAACAAATATATCACAGACAAAAGATTAACTGGACCAGAGAATAGGACCCTTTAAAGGTCAACAAGGCTGTCTATGGAACCACAGAGGGTGCGAAAGATATGCAAACATTTCACATCATTTTTACTGGAGAAGTATATGGAAGCTCGAGAGTTTGGAGAAATAAACAGTGATAACTTGAAAAGTGTCCATGTTACAGAGGAGGTGGAACTGGATGTCTTAAATCGCATCAAGGTGGATAAAGCCCTGGAACCTGATCAGGTGTATCCTGGAACTTTCTGGAATCTCGGGAAGTGATTGTTGGGCCTCTCCTGAGGTATTTGTATCGTTGATAGCGACAAGTGAGGTGCCATTATTTTTAAAAAAGTGGTAAGAAGAGGCCATGGAACAAGAGAACAATGAGCCTGAAGTCAGTGGTAGGCAAGTTGTTGAAAGGGCTGAAAATGTGGTGCTGGTTAAAGCGCAGCAGGTCAACCAGCAACACATTTTCAGCTCTGATCTCCAGCATCTGCAGACCTCACTTTTTACTCAATGTTGTTGGAAGGGATTCTGAGGGACTGGATATCCATCTATTTGGAAAGGTAAGGAATGACAGGGAGAGTCAATGTGGCTTTGTACATGCACAATTGTGTCTCACTAACTTGAGTGAGTGTTTTGAAGTGACAAAGAAAATTGATTAAACCAGGCAATGAACGTTGTTTATATTGACATTCAACAAGGTTCCACAAAGCAGACTGGTTAGCTGGGTTAGATAACATGGAATGCAGGGAGAGCAAGCCATTACCAAACTACCTTGAAGGTAGGAGACAGAGGATGGTGATGGAGGATTGCTTTGCGGACTAGAGGCCTGTGAGCAGCAATGTGCTGCAAGGCTGGATATTGGGCCCTTAAATAAATGATTTGGATGTGAATATATGAGGTATGGTCTGTAGGGTTTACAGAAGACACCAAAATTGGAGGTGTAGTGGGCAGTGAAGAAGGTTAGTTCAAAATACAACAGGATCTTGATCAGATGGGCCATTGGTGCAAGGAATGGCAGACGGAGTTCAATTTAGATAAATGTGAGCTGTTGGAGTTTGGAAAGGCAAATCAGGGCAGGACTTGTGCGCTTAATGGTAATGTCCTGGGGAACGTTGCTGAACAAAGAGACCTTGGAATGCAGGTTCATATTTCCTTGAAAGTAGAGTCACAGGGAGGCAGGGGAGTGAATGCAGCGTTTGGTACGCTCCCCGTTATTGGTCAATGCATTGAATGCAGCTGTTGTAACGTAATGTTGTGGCTGTACAGAGCGTTGATTAAAGTTCTTCTGGAATTGTGTTTTCAGTTCCAATTTCCCTGTTCTTGGAATAATGATGAGAAACTTGAAAGGGTTCAGAAAACATTTGCAAGGAGTTTGCCAGGGTTGGACGGTTTGAGCTATTGGGAAATGCTGAATAGGCTGTGAGTATTTTCCCTGGAGATTTGGAGACTGAGAGGTGATCTTATAAAATCATGAAGGCCTGGATAAGGTGAGCAGTCAGGGACTTTTTCCCAAGTTCGCTGGGTCCAAAACTAGAGGGTACAGGCTTAAGGTGAGAGGGAATAGATTTAAAAGGGATCTAAGGGGCATCTTATTCATGTTGAGGGCATTGCAAGTATGGAATGAGCTGCCAGAGTAAGGGGTGGAGGCGAGTACAATTGCAGCATTTAAAAGGCACCTGATTGGGTACATGAGGAGGGAGGATTTGGAGGGATACGGGTGAACCGCTGGCAGATGAGACTCTGTTAACGCTCTCCGTTATTTGTCAATGCATTGAATACAGAAGCTGGGATGTCATATTGTGGCTGGACAGGACATTGCTTAAGCCACTTCTGGAATTCTGTTTTCAGTTTGAATTACTCTGTTCTGGGTAGGATGTTGTGAAACTTGGAAAGGTTTGGACAATATTTGCAAAAACGTTTCCAGGATTGGAGGATTTGGGCTACAGGGAGAGACTAAATAGGCTGGGGCTATTTTCTCAGGAGAGTCAAAGACTGAGAGGTGACTTCATGGAGATTTATAAAATCATGAAGGGCGTGGATAAGGTGAGCAGCCGGGGTCCTAATTCCTCAGGTTAGGTGAGTCCAAAACTAGAGCACGTGGGTTTAAGTTGAGAGGGCAAAGATTTAAAAGGGATCTAACTGGCAATGTTTTCAAGCTGAGTGTGGTGTGTGTCTGGGAGGGGCTACCAGATGAAGTAGTGGAGGCTGATAAAGTCACAACATTTAAAAGGCTTCTAATTGTGTACATGAATAGGAAGGGTTTTGATGGATACAGGCCAACAGCTGGTAAATGGGAATCCATTAGTTTAGGATTCCTTGTTGGCATGGACGAATTGGACCAAAGGCCTGTTACTTTGATCTTAATAAATTAAGATGCATTCCTCTCTTTTGTGGAGAGATAGCCGAAGCACAGATAATTATCCTTGGTGAAGCAGTAATTTCGACCTGCTGCAGATTTGGTTCCAAGGTTTTGAAGTTGCAGACAGAGAGAGGAATTATTAACACTGTCACAATTTTTAGTAACTATTGTCAAGTAATTGGCAAATAATATAACGTGAAAATGTGAACACTGTTTTACTCAGTAAGTTCTAAGCATCTGGAACAGTCTGAACGACACAGATTCAGCATGTATTCTCAAACAGACTTGGAATTTTACGTTTTAAGGAAAGATTTGGGAGGCTGTGGGCAGATGGGAGGGGACTTGGGACAGATTTGCAGCATCTCCAGAGGGAGAGAGTATAGTCCCAATGGGCTGAATAGCCCCCAGCCCCTGTGCTCTGTGATACTGCTCCATTCACTGAATGATGAAGCTCATCCCAGGGCAGAGAGAGGGAGGAGCCAACCACTTATCTCTCAATCGGCACTGGCTTGATTAACAGCAGCTCCAGACCTATAGGAGGAGGGGCTGTTTGATCCTGCAGCCAATGGGAGTGAATGAGGGGTGTGGCCAGGATGGCAATACCTGTCCATGAGCTGTGCAGGTGCAGTGTCACTGGGTGGGGGTGGGAGAGACAGCAGAGACTGGGACAGAGGCTGTAGGACCTGAATTACAAACTCCCGGTAAATTAAAACCAAAAGAACTGCAGATGCTGTAAATCAGAAACAACAACCAGGAGGTTCTGGAAAAGCTCAGCAGGTCTGGCAGCATCTGTGATGAGAAATCATTGACCATTTCAGATCTGGTATACCTTCCACAGAACAGATGTTACTGAGAAAAAAAAGGTCAGTTTATGTGCAGAAGATAGTGTGGGGGGAGGATATAAGGAGTAAAGGATAGGTGGGGATAGAGTGAGAAGAACAGTTGGATAAAGGAGTGGATAACGATCTGGCTGGGGGAGGGTGACTAGCTGTTAATGGGGACTGTTAGTGGCTAACCATGGGTAGTGTGTAATGGCAGGCTGTGAGAACAAGGCCTGGTGTGTGGGGTAGGGGACTACGACATGAGGTTGTTAACCTATGGTTAGCCACTAACTGTCTCCATTGTAAGCTGTTGCCCACCTATATCATTCCACGATTGGAGCTGCCGAGGACACAAACCTTTTGGAATATCCTCTCTAACCCCCTCTGTCCGCCTTAAAGATGTATCTAAAAATCGTTCTCTTTAATCAACGTTTCCATCATTCATGAAGCATTTTAGGTGATTTGTCAATGTGAAAGGCTCCATACAATGCAGGTAATTGTTGTTAATGTCTGACATTAGGAGAAACAGGGATGAGCCCTCTCTCTGTCTCTCATACCTGATGAACAGCAGCCAAAGCAGGAAGCAATGAGCATGCTCCAGCCCACAATGGGACTCGGATTATTGATGTCAGCGCAGGGCCAATAAGAGTGGGGGGATGAGGCTGGAGGACCAGGCAGTGCTAGTTGGTCCTTCAATCAATCGGAGTGAATGAGGGGCGTGGCTATAAGCAACCACGTGATAAACTTCACTGATAGCACAGTGTTGTTGTGACCAAGGCATTGGAAATGTGTGAAGGTGCAGGGCAGGGGGAAGTAAAGATATATTGACCCGGAAGAGAAGGAAATTTTCATGGTATGGGATGAGAGGTTTTACAGAATTTAGTGCACATTGTAAAACACAAATTTCAAAATCCCAAATTCTGCACCATTTTCCCTCCCTATAATGCATTTTGCACTCCTGAAATAGGAACTGTGTTTCTCCCTCCACAGATACCAGTGATCAGTGCCAAAGCCCCATTGCCTGTGGAGAAGGTGATGTTTGAATTCCTTGGACTGCTGCAGTTCGTATAGTGAAGGCGCTCTCACAATGTGGTTGGGTAAGAGCTGTTATAGATTATTCACTCAGCAACATTGAAGAGTTGACAATGTATGTGCAAATCAACAACAGTTTTTTTTTTATTATGTTTATAATTCCACAGAAGTACTATTGAAAACTTCTGACATAAGGCCACAGATTGAGATATGAGTTCAAGTGAGCAAAAGCATTGCCAAATAAGCAGGTTTTCGAGTACACCATAAAAGAGGAAAGCAGGTCTGAGAGGGTTAGGATGGAAATTCCAGACTGTGTTGTCTTGGCAACAGTAGAAACAGCCTGACCAGTAAACCAATGAATAAACACAAATGAGTTGTCGAGTTTTTGCAAGTTGTGTGGTGCAGGGAAACAGGGATGTTCACAGCCAGGAATTACATTAAGGGTGTGAATTTTGAATTGTTGCATGTAAATAGGAGCTTAGTTTTGGTACAAGTGAGCACTTGGGCAGGAGGGTTTAAGGTACTGTTGAGATTACATGTAAGTTGAATGCGGGAGGCTGGCCAGGAGTGTTTGGATAATGAAGTGTGGAGATAACGCAGGGATGGACGAGTATTTCAGTAAATGAGCTGAGACGAGGGTGGATTTGGGTGATGTCAACAATGTAGAAAGTGTGTTTTTGGAGTTGGGCTCCTCCTCATCACTCCCCCTCACCAAATCAGAGATTGTTCCTTGTTCTGTCTGTCTGTCTTTTCTGGTTATGTCCTTCTCTCCCATTCTGCTACAAACTAATATTTGACCTCACCGTTGTTGGAAAAACTTGCTCCATCCTCACTCTCCCTTTCCTTTCTGAATTCCTTGTATTTGGTGTCCCTTAAGGATCTCTCCTTGGTCCCTCCTGTTTCTCACCTACATACTGCCAGGAGGTGACATCGTCCAAAAGCACTGTGTTGGGTTTCACATGTACACTGATAATACTCAGCTCTCCCTCCCCATCATCCCTCTCCATTACTCAGTTATCAAACTGCTCATCACGCTCTCACTACTCGATTAGCTGCAATTTCCTGCAATGAAACATTACAATGGTTAAACCCATTGTCTTCAGTTGCTATTACAAATTACTTTCCCTTACTGCTGAGCCACTCCCTCTCCTGGGAACTGTCTGAGGCAGAACTACACTCTTCACAATATTGCTCTCATATTCTGACCCCAAGGTGACCTTCTGATCAGGTATCTACACAATCACAAGCACCAGGAATTCCAATCTATTAAATGTTGCTTGTCTCCACCTCGCCCCAGCTCCATTGCTACTGTAACCCCTTACCCTTAAACTCGACGAATCCAAAACAGAACCCGTGATTCCGCGACTATCCCAGAATCTGGTTCCACACTCCCTCATGATGGGAAACATCCTCTCTGTATTTACCCTGTCAAACTCCTTAAGAATCCTGCATGTTAGAATGAAATCACCTGTCATTCTTCCCAAATCCAGTGAGTAGAGTCCCAGCTTTTTCAGTCTTTTCTTAAAAGATATTCCCTGCAAGCCAGGGATCATCCCAGTCAATCTCTGAAATGCCTCTGATGAAATTATGTATTCCCTTAAATAAAGGGACCAAAACTTCTGTCATTACTCCAGATGTGGTCTCACTCGCATTTTATAAAGTTACTCTCCGGTATATACTCCAAACACTTATATTGAAAACTCCTTGTAATAAGAAACAACGTTCCATTCCCCATCCTGATTCCCTGTTGTAACTGTGTTTCCTACGCAATTACCCCTGGTCCCTTTGTGGTGCAGCTTTCTACAGTTTCCACCATTTACATAGCACTCTGTTCTTTTATTATCTCCTCCAAAATGAGCAACTTCACAACTTCCCAAGTGATACTCCATTTGCCAACTTGTTGCCCACTTCTCCAATGAATCCCTCTCTGTAAACTGTTTATAATCCTTTTGGAACTTTACCTTTCTGCCTTTTCTCGGAGATTTCCCCACTCATTCTTCTAAACATTTTATGGGAGCACTGGGCAGTGGGAAGCAGTTGTTACCTTTTCAGAGAGACTCTTTGGAATGCATGGGAGAAGCTTGCTGCTCATTGGTCAGAATGGAGACAACTTGTCCATCAAGCTGCATGAGCCTTTCACACCCCATGTCGAACTGATGAGGCACGGAAAGGACAGGAAGCAAATCCTGCTCTCCACATCTCACTGACTCTTGGAATATTCTGTCCCATGTGTCAAAGATCTGCCCTGTTCAGTCACATGAAGGCCCAAGGTGGAAACTCCTAGAAACCCACATAGATGTCCCTCTGAACTGACTGCTGACCTCCACAAGGGGTAATGTATCCAGCCATCCTGGGCCAGAAGGAGGGGATGGTGCGAGTTTCTAACCTGAACTGACAGTGACAGTTTTATAAATGTGTATTACAGGTGGACATTCAGATGGTAATCTCAGTAATTGTAATGCCAAACTCTGACAAACTTACTCAATTCATCAAGAGATGGATGTTCACACTGTGTGTGAGTATTGTGTTCCAGCTCAATCCAATTTGCTGTATCAAAGTTCTCGTTTGAATCACCCCACATTCTCAGTAGATCTCCCCCACGTCTTCAATATATGTTCTGTAATCCTTTTCTGATGAGCTCATGTGTGTAAGGTTGATTATTCTAACGTATAAATTCTGTGAACCCCTCTGTCACAGGGCACCCGCATTTTTCTCTGCTACAAGGAGAACAACCTTAGTTTCCCCAAACCCCTGATTCCTCAATGTCTGTTTGCTCTCTATAAGGCACACATCAGGATTGTGTTGGAACATTCTCCACTTGCCTGCATCGGTGCAGCCCCCAACAATATTAAAGAAAGTGAACAACCTCCAGGACAAAGCACTGTGCCTGAGTGGTGTCCTATCCACCACCTTCAGCATTCCCTCTCTCCACCCCCAGGGTACAGTGGCATCACTGTGTAATAGGTAGTCAGCATTGTCCAACCAGACTGTCGGGCTGCGCTCTCATTAGGGAGGGATGTCTGGTGGTGGTTTAACCTGAAGATTACCCAGCCCAGGCAAGGGGAGAGGTTAGAAAGGAGAGTCCATCTATTGTAGTTGGATATTCTTGATGTGTCTTTGCAACACACATGTCACATGAAACACTAATGAGATAAAACAGTAATCATGCAGCAAAAATCCTCCATTCCTTGAACCATCCTGGTAAATCTCCTATGCCCCCTCTCAGGGACCCTGCCATCCTTCCCAATGTGTGGGCAATCTCTGGTTCGGACAGACCCAGCTGCTCTGTGTTCCTGTGGGTGATGGCGTCATAGAGCAACAGTTGCACTAAACCTCACTGTCTGTAAGGGTGGGAGACACAGAAATCCCAACAATAGTATTTAGTATGCACTTGTGATGCCATGATAGATAACACCTTTCCACAATTATTGGAAAATAGATTAGGATAGTTAGGTGGTAGTTTTCTTTGTCACAGACCCAATGTACTTCCAGAGCCTTTTTTCTGTTCTGTAGACCGCTAAGATGTTTATTATAGGAATATGACAGGCTGCATTGGATATCCGATCAGAAATGTGATACTAGAGTAGATGACAGATGATTGGTCGATGTTTTTGGGAGGAAAGGGAGATGGAGAGGTTTGAGAGAATTCAGAAGCTCAGCGCAGGTATCAGAAAGGGCCGTCATCCAGGGAGAAATAAACATTGGGAATCCTGAAGGCTGGAAATAAAGAAAGCTTTGAGAGACTGGAGGGGTTAGAGATAGGGAGGATAATGAAGCTGGAGGAGATGAAAGGTGGAAAGGATTGTGAGGACGGAAGATGTTACAGAGATAGAGATATTTGTGATAGAGGTTTTTGGGTTTTGAGGTTAGAGAGGAATTATTGAGATAAGGAAGAGTTGTAAGAATTGATGAGGTGGCATTGACAGGGAGAGTTCCGAGCATAGAGGAACTTACAGAAATTGCGAGCGTTAGAGTCATAAAGTTATACAGCACTGACACACACCCTGTGTTCCAACCAGTTCGTGTCAACCATCATTTCGAACTGAACTAATCGCATTTGCCTCCACTTGGTCCAAATCCATCCTAGCATTCCCTATCGATATACGGGTCCACATGTTTGTTTCCTCTTAGAATCCCATTCCCCTACCCTTTTTACTCTACATTTACCCCTTACTAATTCACTTTACCTAATCATCCCTGAATACTATGGGAAATTGAGCACGGACAGTTCACCTAATCTGTACATCTGTGGCTTGTGGGAGGAAACGGGAGTTCCTGGAGGAACCCACGCTGACACAGGGAAGCATATACAAACTCCACATGGACAGTAACCCAATGCAGGAATTGAACCTGAGTCCCTGGCAGCAGTGCTAACCACTGAGCCACTGTGCCACCCTTAAATTGTAATTATATTCACAGTTACCACGTCGTCTGCAAGTTTATTCCAGACGTGAATCACTCTCTGTACAAAAACAAAAAATAAAATCTGGAACGTCTTCTTAAAGCCTTCCTTTTCTCACCTTAAAAGGAATGTACCCACTCTTGAATCGCGCCCCCTCCTGGAAAGGGCACCTGCTGTTCACATTACCTCTACTCTTCAGGATTTTATAAACCTCCAATAAGGTCACTCCTCAGCCTCCTACACTCCAGTGAAAGAAGTCCCAGCCTACCCAGCCTCTCCTTATAACCGAAAGCATCCATTCCCATCAACATCCTGGTAAATCTCTTCTGAACCCGCTCCGACTTAATAACATCTCTCCTATAACAGCACAACCAGAACTGAGCACAGTATTCCAGAAGAGACCTCACCAACATCCTGTACAACCTCAACGTAATGTCCCAACTCCTATACTCAAAGGTGTGAGCAATGAAGGCAAGTGTGCTATACACCTTCTGAACAACCCTGTCTACATATGACATAAACTGCAAAGATCTGAACCCCGAGGTCTCTTTGTTCTATATCACTATTCAAGGCCTGACTTTTAATCAGTCTAAGTCCTGCCCTTTTATCAAGATGTAATATTTGGCATTTATTCCAATCCAGAACATCCTTCTAGTATAAAGGCAATAGGAGTATACTTAAGAGGAAAATCTGTAAGGCAAAAAGGGGACAGGACACGGCTTTGGCGAATAGGTTAGGAGCAAACGGATTACTAGAGAGAAAATAGAGCTCCTCAAGGATCTGCAAGGCAGCCTGGGTTTGTTTTTTCCAGGCGATGGGGTGGGGAGGAGATACTAAACAAGTATTTTGCATCAGCATTTAATGTGGAGAAGGATATGGAAGATATAGAATGTTGGGAAATAGATGGTAACACCATGAAATATGTCCATATTACAGCGAAGTTTGTTCTGGATGTCTTGAACTGCATAAAGGTGGATAAATGCCCAGGATCTGATCAGGTGTACCCTACAACTCTGTAGGAAGCTAGGGAAGTGATTGCTGGGCCCCTTGCTGAGATTTTTGTATCATCGATAGTCACCGCTGAGGTGCCAGAAGACTGGGGGTTGGTTAATATGATGATACTGTTTAAGGAAGGCGGTTTGGACAAGCCCGTGAGCCTGATGTTGGTGCCAGACAAGTTATTGGAGGGAACCCTGAGGGACAGGATTTGTATTACTTGGAAAAGCAAGGACTGATTAGGGATAGTCAGCATGGTTTTGTGTATGTGTAATTATGTCACGTACTTGACTGAGCTGTTTTTTGAAGAAGTAACAAACAGGATTTTTGAAGGCAGAGCTGTAGATGTGATCTATATGGATTTCAGTAAGGCGTTCGACAATGTTCGACATGGGAGACTGGTTAGCAAGGTGAGATCTCACAGAATACCGGGAGAACTAACAATTTGGATACAGAACTGGCTCAAAGGTAGAAGACAGAGGGTGGTGGAAGAGGGTTGTTTTACGGACTTGAGGCCTGTGACCATTGGAGTGCCATAAGGATCGATGCTGGGTCCACTGCTTCTAATCATTTATATAAATGATTTGGATGTGAACATAGGAGGTATTTTTAGGAAGTTGCCAGATGACACCAAAATTGGAGGTATAGTGGGTAGTGAAGAAGGGTATCTCAGGTTTCCATGGGATCTTGATCAGATGGGGAAAATGGGCTGAGGAGTGGCAGATGGAGTTTAATTTAGATAAATGTGAGGTGCTGCATTTTGGAAAAGCAAAGCCTGGCAGAACTGATAGACTTAATGGTCGGCTCCTAGGGAGTGTAACTGAACAAAGAGACCTTACAGTGCAGGATCATAATTCCTTGAAAGTAGAGGCGCAGGTAGATAGGATAGTGAAGGTGATTGGTATGATTTTCATTTTTAGTCAGAGCAGTGAGTACGGGAGTTGGGAGGTCATGTTGCAGCTGTTCAGGACATTGGTTTGGCCACTCTTGCAATATTGAGTGCAATTCTGTTCTCCACCTATCAAAAGGATGTGGTGTAACTTGAAAGGTTCAGAAAAGATTTACAAGCGTGTTGCCCTGGTTGGAGGGTTTGAGCTGTAGGGAGAGGCTGTATAGGCTGGGGCTGTTTTCCCTGGAGTGGCGGAGTCTGAGGGGAGACCTCAGAGGTTTATAAATCTTTAGGGGCATGGATCGGATAGATAGACAAGGTATTTTCACTGGGGTGGGGGAGTCTAGAACTACTGGGTATAGGTTTAGCATGAGAGGGGAAAGATATAAAAGGCACATAAGGGGCAACTTTTTCACACGGCGGTGATGCGTTTATGGAATGATATGCCAGAGGAAGTTGTAAAGGCTGGTAGAATTGCAACATCTATTAGGCATTGGATGGGTGTATGATTCGGAAGGGTTAAGAGGGATATCGACCAAGTGCTGGCAAATGGGACGAGATTATGTTCGGATATCTGGTCGGCATTGACGAGTTTGACCGAAGGGTCTGTTTCCGTGCTGTATGTCTGTGACCCACAGCCGGGGATCAACTCAGTGGGTTTCAGTCTCTTTAAAAGGTAAATGTTGGTCTGTTTTATTTTAAAATCTGCAATATTCAGTAGGATGAGTGTTTGTTAGTTTAAATACCTATATTATGATCTTATGATTGAATGTTTTAAATATAAAATACAGGTACTCGTGTGTTAGAGAGTAGTCTTTTGTGAACCTGTAAGACTCTGCCTGTTTCTTGGTCTACAGATTAAGGTGCAGCGATGGCCATTCGTACAGTGATGTGCGCTTTCTGGAGGAGATTAGGGAGAGTTTGAATGATCCTGATGATAACCTGCAGGAAGTGATGACGCAACTCCTCTTGGATCACATGGATCAGATGGAGTGGTGCTTCATGGTAATGAGGAATTTAAAGAGTCAGGGTGTGTGATAGGTGGCAGTTTCAGCCAGAAAACTGCAGATACAGTCTGGTAGATGAGTTACGTCTCGGAAAGGTAGGAAAGGGAGGGAGGGAGAGCAGGAGTCTCCTGTGGCTATCTCCACCTCAAACAAGTACAAATGTAGGTGGTAAAAGACACTCAGGGCAATGTTGCACTGACAGCCAAGTTACTGTGACTGAGGCTGGCTCTAATGTAATGTGAGGTGCACCAGGTTACAGGTGATCAGTGATGATAAGGGACTCTCTAAACGGGCACAGACCACAGTTTCTGCAGCTGACAACAGAATGTGGTGGTGCCTCCCTGATGCCAGGGTCAAGGATGCCTGAGAGGTGGCAGAATATTCTTCAAAGGGTAGAATAACCAGTGGGAGGTCGTTGGACATTGGTACGAATGAGACAGGAAGAGAAAAAGATAAGGTCCTGATGAGAGAATATAGCAAATTAGCCTGGAATACAAAAATTAGGTCCTGGGTCGTAATATCTGAATTACTCCCAATGCTACATGCTAGTGAGAGTAGGAATTGCAGGATGAAGGAGATGAATGATTGTCTAAAGATCTGGTGTAGGGCAGAAGGATTCACATCTTTTGCTCATTGAAATCTCCTCTGGAGTAGAGGTGACTTGAATAAGAAGGATGGATTGTACCTGCATTGGAAGGTGACTAATGTCCGGGCAGGGAGATTTTCTAGTGCTACTCGGGAGGCATTAAACCAGTGAGGGACTGGGGGTAAACCCAAAGAGATAATGAGAAAAGAGGTAAGTCTGAGGCTGGTACAGTTCAGAAGTCAAACAGTCAAGGCAGGCAAGGGCAAGGCACAGAACGCGGTAGAACCGAGCAGTTACACTGCATTTACTTCAATGCAAGAGGCCTGACAGGGAAGGCAGATGGGCTCAGGTTATGGTTTGAACATGGGACTGGGATATCATGGGTATTATAGAAATATGACTCAGGGATGGATGTGACTGGCAGCTTTATGTTCCAGGGTCTAGATGCTATAGGTAGGATAGAAAGGGGGACAAGAGAGGAGGACGAGTGGTGTTTTTGATTAGGGACAGCATTAGAGTTGTGCTTATGGAGGATATTCATGGGAGTACGTTCAGTGAAATTATTTGGACCGAACTGGGAAATAAGAAAAGATTGATCACCTTATTGTTAATATCTGCGTGGGTTTCGTCTGATTGCTCAGGTTTCCTCCCACTATCTACAGATATGCAGGTTGGGTGGATTATCCAGGCGGAATTGCCCACAGTGTTCAGGGATCCGCAGGTACGGTGGATTATCCTGGCTGAATTGTCCATAGTGTTCAGGGATATGCTGGCTCGGTGGAGTATCCGTGGGAAATGCAGCATTACATGAGTAGGGTGGGAGTCTCTGAGGGTCAGTGTGGATGTGATGGGCTGAATGGCCTGCTTCCCCACTGTCTGAATTCTCTAATAATTCTAATAGTTTTAAAATAGTTCCAAAAAAGAATAGACCAGATCTAAAAGTTGCTGTTCAAAATTGGATAAAGGTGGATTGTGATTGAACAAAGCAAAATCTTTCAATATTTCTTTGCTATTCCCAGGTAAAGGCACGGCTGGAAAGTGGGAACATAACATAAGGAATGGGAGCAGGAGTAGGCCATCTGGCCCCTCCAGCCTGCTCTGCCATTCAATAAGATCAGGGCTGATATTTTCATGGCCTCAGCTCCACTTTCCTGCTCTCTCCCATAACCTTTAATTCCTTTCCTGTTCTTAAATCTACATTTTGACCTAAAGACATTCAAGATGAAAGCTTCAACTGTTTCAATCAGCTCGGAATTCCACAGATTCACAACCCTAAAGCTGAATCAGCTTCTCTTGAACTCAGTCCTAAATCTGATACCCGCTTATTTTGTCGCTATGTACCCTAGTTTGTCCAGTCCACAGTGGAAATAACCTTCCTGCTTTGATCTTATCTACACCCTTCATAATTTTAAATTTTTCCTATACAACCTCCCATTATTCTAAATTCCAATGAGGATCGTGACAGTTTTGTCAATCTCTCCTCATGAGGCAACCCTCTCAACTCCAGACTCAAACAAGCGAACCTCCTCTGCATTCCATCCAGCGCCAGTACATCCTTCCTGAAGTAAGGGGACGAAAACCTGTACACAGTACTCCAGGTGTGGCCTCCCCAGCACCCTGTACAGCTGCAGCATAACCATCCCTCCAACAATGAAAGATAATATTCCCTTCACTATCTTATTTACCTCCTACACCTACAAACCAACTTTCTGTGATTCATGCACAAGGACACACAGCTCCCTCTGTACAGCAGCATGCTGCATGTTTTCATCATTTCATCATCCAGTTTGCTGTTAGTCCGACCAAAATGAATGACCTCACATTTCCCAACATTGTCCTCCATCTGCCAGACACTTAACCACTCAATTAACCTATCTGTAACCCTGTGCAGACTGACAGTGGCTTGTGCACAGATTGCTATACCACACATCTTGGTGTTGTCCACTTTTCATGAATCCATGCTGTGTCTGCTCGATGAGACAATTTCTATCCACATAGCTCACTATTTCTTTCTTGAGAGATCGGACATTTTCCCCACTACAGAAGTTATGCTAACACATCTATTTTAAAATATTGGCATCACATTTGCAGCTTTCCAATCTGTTAGAACCGTCCCAGAGTCCAGCAAATTTTAGTGAATTACCACGCGTGTATTTGCTATTTACCACAGCCATCTCTTACAGTCCCCGGGGACGCATTCCATCACGCCCAGGAGACCCATCTACCTTTAGGCTGGTATCTTTCCCAGCACTGCCTCATTACCGAGAATGATTGATTGTTTCTCTGTCTTCTTCTGCCACTGGCCCCATAGGCCTGCGACAATGAGTATATAGACAGTATGTTCCTGATAACGCCAAGGCTGGGAGGTGTAAGGAATGCTGCCTGTCAAGAGGAACTGTGGCTCTGGTCAAGAAAATGAAGGAGGGATATGGCAGGTACAGACAGCTGGGTTTGTGTGAATACCTGGAGGAGTATAGGGGCAATAGGAGTATACTCCACGGAAACTAAGAGGGCAAAAAGGGAACGAGAGAGCTTTGTGAAATGGGTTTGGGGAAAATCCAAAGAGATTCTAGAAATACACTAAGGACAAAAGAATAACCAGGCATAGAATAGGGACCATCAAAGATCAACAAGCTTGTCTATGGATCTGCAGGAGGCTGGAGAGATACTATCTGCGTATTTCATGTCAGCTTTAACTGAAGGAGGATATGGAAGTGAGAGAGTTTGGAGAAATAAATAGGGATAACTTGACAAGTGTACATATTAGTTATGAGGCACTGGAATTTGTATAATGCATCAAGATTGATAAATCCCTGATACATGATCAGGTGAATCCCAGAACTTTGTGGGAAGTTAGGAAAGTGATAGTTGGGCCCCTCATGAGATATTTGTATCACCGAGGTGCTGGAAGACTGGTGCCATTATTTGAGAAAGGTGATGAGGAAAGGCCAGGGAACAATACACTGGTGAGCCTGGAGTCAGGCAAGTTGTTGGAAGGGCTTCTCAGGGATAGGATTTAGATGTAATTGGAAAGGTAAGAAATGATTAGGGACAGTCAACGTGGCTTTGTGTATGGAAATCACTAACTTGGACTTCAGAAAGACATTGAAGGTGGAAGAACTAGCTATTTGGATATAAAATTGGCTGTAAGGTTGGAGACAGAGGGTAGTGGTGAAGGGTTGCCTTTCGGACTGGAAGCCTGTGATGAGCAATATGGCGTAAGGATAGGTGCAGGGTTCACTGCTTTTCATCATTTATATCAATGATTCCTATGTGAAAGTAGGAACTATGGTTAGTGACTTTATATAGACACCAAATTGGATCGGGTAGAAGGTTAACTCCGAGTACAATGGGACTTCAATCAAATGGGCTAGGGAGTGGCAGATGGAGTGAATTCAGATAAATGTGAGGTGCGGCATTTTGGAAAAACAAATCAGGGCAGGACTTGTACATTTAATGGGAAGGTCCTGAGGAGTGTTGCTGAACAAAGAGACCTTGGGGTGCAGGTTCATAGTTCTTTGAAAGTGGAATCATGGATAGGCAGGCTCGTGAAGGAGGCGTTTGGTGTACTTGCCTTTATTGGTCAGTGCATTGAGTATTGGAGTTGTGACATTGTTTTGCAGCTCTACGGGACATTGATTCAGACACATCAGGAATTCTGCTTTCAGTCCTGGTCTCCCTTCTGAAGTAGTGATATTACAAAACTTGAAAGGATTCTGAAAAGATGTGCAAAGGTGTTGTCAGGGTTGAGGATTTGAGCTATAGGGAGAGGCTGAATAGGCTGGGGCTGTTTTCCCTGGAGCATCAGATGCTGAAAGATGACCTTCGAGGAACATAACATTGTGAAGGACATGGATAGGGTGAACAACCAGGGTCTTTTCCCAAAGTTAAGTGAGTACAAAACTAGAGGGCACAAGCCTAAGGTGTGAGGCAAGAGATTTTAAAGGGATCCAAGGGGTAATGTTTTCAAGCTGAATGTGGAATCAGCTGCCAGAGGAAGTGTGGAGGCTGGTACAATTACAACATTTGAAAGGCATCTGACTGAGTATGTGATTAGAAAAACTTTAGAAGGATGTGGGCAAAGCGCTGGCAAATGGGACAAAATTAATTTGGGATAAATGGGTGACATGGACGAGTTGGATTGAATAGTCTGTTTCTGTGCTGTACATCTTGGAATTTAACTATTTGAGGATAAATTTGGAGTGCGACGGGTAAATGGGAGGGGAGTAAGGGCAGATTGGCAGCATCACCAGAGAGAGAGAGGAGAGCCCCAGTGGGCTGAATAGTCCCCAGACCCTGTGCTCTGCGATACTGCGCCATTCACTGTGAATGATGAGGCTCATCCCAGGGCAGAGCCACAGACATATACAGCACGGAAACAGACCCTTCATTCAAACTCGTCTGTGCCGACCAGATATCCTATCCTAATCTCGTACGATATGGCAGCAGTTGGCTCATATCCCTCTACACCCTTCCTATTCATATACCCATCCAGATGCCTGTCAAATGGTGTAACTGTACTAGCTGCCACCACTTCCCCTGACAGTAGCTTCATTACATGCACCACCCTCTACATGAAAAAAGTAGTCTCTCTGGTCCCTTTTATATATTTCTCTTGTCACCTTAAACCTATGCTCTCTAGTTCTGGACTCTCCCACCCCAGGGAAAAGACCTTGTCCATTTATCCCATCAATGCCCCCCATGATTTTATAAACCTCTGAGGACACCCCTCAGCCTCCCACACTCCTGGGAAGGTCCCACCACTCATGTCACAATGGGGCCTGGCTGATTAACGGCAGCTTCAGACCAATAGGAGACTAGGTGTAATCCTCCAGCCAATGGGAGTGAATGAGGGGTGTTGCCAACAGGCCAACCCTATGAGCTGTGCTGGAGCATTGTCACTGTGCAGGGGCTGGGAAGAAACCCAGTGAGTGAGAAAGGAGTGGGAGAGAAATGGAGGTAGTGTGGACTGGGATGGTTTATAAACGCATGATGTAGGCTGCTAGACCTGAATTAGAAACTCCCAGTAAATGAAAACCAAAAGAACTGTGGATGCTTAAACCAGAAACAACTGCCAGAAAATACTGGAAAAGCTCAGCAGGTCTGGCAGCATCTGTGAAGAGAAATCAGAGTTAACATTTTGGATCTGCCGACACTTCCGCAGAACTGATGTTACTGAGAAAAAAAATGTCAGTTCATATGCAGAAGGTAGGGGTTAAGGAATGAATGATAGGTGGTGATATAGTCCAAAGAGAGAGATAGGAGCAATTGGACAAAGGAATGGATAATGATCTGGTTTGGGGAGGGTGAATAGATGTTAATGGAGACTGTGAGTGACTAAGCATAGGTAATGTGTAAGAGCAGGCTATGTAATAACAAGGCCTGGTGTGTGGGGTGGGGCAATAGGGCGCGAGGATGTGGGAGACTTTGGCCTTAAAACTGAATTCATTAATTTTAGGTCCTGAGGCCTGAAGGGTCCCCAAGTACAAAATGAGGTGTTGTTCTTCCAACTTACATTAAAGTTTGGCGCAGGAGAAACACAGCAGGTCAGACAGTATCCAATGAGCGGGAGAATTGACATATTGGGCCTAAACCCTTCAGGAATGTGAGGGTGGGGAAGAGGGCTGACAGATAATAGGATGGGTGTGTGGGGCTGGCAGGAAGGTAGTTGGGAAGGCGCTAGGAAGATGCTGGTGGAGGGTAATAGTGCGAGGGTGGAGTAGATAATTGGGAAGGAAGATGGACCGGTGGGACTGTTCAAGAGGGTGATACTGAGTTGGAGGGCTGGATCTGTGATAAGGTGGGGGGAGGGGAAATGATGAAACGTTGATTCTGTGGTTGAAGGGTCGCAAGATAGAAGATGAGGTATTCTTCCTCCAGGAGTCATGTAGCTAGGATTTTGTGGTGGAGGTGGCCCAGGACATGCATGTCCTTGGCAGACTGGGAGGAAGGGTTGTAGAAATGGTTGACCGCAGGACAGTGGGGTTGATTGGTGCATGTCGCCCAGAAAGTTTCCTTGAAACATTCTGCAAGTTGGCGTCCTGTCTCCCCATTGTAGAGATCAATGAACACAATAGATGAGGTAATTCAATGTACAGGAAGATCTCTGCTGGATGTGGAAGGGACCTCTGGTGTCTTGGATGGAGGTGAGCGAAAGTTGTGGGCACAGGTTTTACAACTCTTGCAATGGCAGGCAAAGGTGTTGGAAATGGTGGATGGGTTGGTGGGGAGCATGGATCTAATGTGGAAGTCACAAAGAATGGTCTCTGAGGAATGATGAAAGTGGTGTGGAGGGAAAGATATCTCTGTTGGTGGGGTCTGATTGTAGATGGTGGAAATGGCAGAGGATGATGTGTTGTATCTGCCTGAAAATTGATGACTTGTGGGTTCTATCCTTGATGCAGTTGTAGGGGTGGGGTTCAAGAGCAGAGATGCGGGAAGTGGTGGAGATACACTGAAGGATATTGTTGACCGCATGGAGGGGAAATTACAGTCCTTGAAATACAGGGCCATTTGGTATGTTCTGGAGTGTTCTGCGTCAAGCTTCCCTGGAACACTGCAGTAAGAATGAGACAGATGTTGGCCAGGGAACCGGCTCGTGTGTTAAAGTGGCAGGCAGCTGGAAGCTCGGTGTCTGTTTTGGTTTGAGACGGAGCACAGATTTGTCCAGATTGCACTTCGTCTCTTTATAGGGACTGTCAGATTTAGTCTCAATCACCCATTTCATGATGCTAACCTGTAAACTCCTTATTTTCAATTCCCTGCAACTCCTTATGAACTCAAATTCCAGTACCTTTTTAGGTGGAATGTTCCAGATTCTAACAACTGTCTGTTCATCCAGAAACTTCTGAGGTCCATGTTGACTCTGGGCCACAAAGGATTGAATTGAAAGATGAGAAGCTGCTCCCGAGCTCCCATTGATATGCATTGGAACAGTACAGGAGGCTGAGGGCAGTGTAGTTGTGAGCAGACAATGAAAATGACAGGGCTGCACTGTGAGGGCTGCTTGGATCAATGAGTGTGTTTTGGAGTTGGGTGTGGACAGGGAGAATGTGAAGCTGAAACTCATTTTTATTTCAGAAATTCACATGGTCCCAAAGGGAACAGCCAGTTTGTAAGCGATATCTGTGGAGATTTTGTCACAGTTTTTAAGGTATAACATATCAGCTTAAGTAAAGAATACGGGATTTTGATTGTAATGGATATGTTTGAAGGGTAGGAAGATTGCTCGGTCATATAAATTCTCTTAATGGGAGTAACTAGCTGAATCTAGAGAGCCTGTGTGACAGGAGACCTCAGACCCGTGGTGTGCTCCTCTTCTACAATGTGGGAAAATTAGGAATGTTTCCAATGTCCCTGATGGTTGTGTGTGCAGGAAATGTGCCCATCAGCAGCTACTGGGAAACTGTTTTTCAGTGCTGGAGCTGTGAGTGGACTCACTGTGGAGCAGCTGCAATACTGAGAATGTTATGGACAGCACGTTCAGTGAGTTAGTCACAGCGCAGGTGAGGGTTACACAGGCAGAAAGGGAATGGGTGACCATCAGTTCAAGTGAAAGGCTCGGAAAGGGAGTGCAGGAGTTCCCAGTGGTTGTTCCGTTCTCAAACAGATACTGTATACCGCTTGGGATTTGTGTGTGTGTGTGTGTGTGTGTGTGTGTGTGTGTGTGTGTGTGTGTGTGTGTGTGTGTGTGTGTGTGTGTGTGTGTGTGTGTGTGTGTGTGTGTGTGTGTGTCGGTTTCAGGGGAAATCAGCAACAGCCAGGTTCATGACACCATAGATAGCTCTGCTGCCCAGAACGGGAAGAAAGAGAGTGACAGGGGATTCAATAGTCAGGGTTACAGACAGGCACTTCTCTGGCCACAGCCATGAATCCAGGATGGTATGTAATCTCCCTGGTGATAGGATCTGGGATATCCTGGTTCAGCTACAGGGCATTCTGGAGCTCGAGGGTAAACAGCCCGTGGTCGTAGAACACACCGATACCAACGACATCATGAAACAAAGGAATGAGTGCTTGAAAGCTGGATATTGGGAGAGTAGGGACACGTTATAATGCAGCTCCTGAAATGTAATGATGTCAGACTTGCTCCCAGTGGCATGTGCTAGTGAGAGCAGGAATAAGAGGGGGGATCAGCTGGATGTGTGCCTGGAGAAATGGTGTACCAGAGAAGGGTTTAGATTATTCAGGCATTGGGAGCGTTTCTGGGTTAGGTGGGACCTATACCAGCCTGACCGGTTACCCCTGGGTAGAGCTGGGTCAAATCTCCTGGGGTGGGGTGGGGGCTATTGCCAGTTCCATTGGTAAGGTATTAACCCGTCTGGCAGGGCGATGAGAGCTGAAGTGTCGGGTTAGATGGGTCAGATTCAGGTCAGGGAGTGGGAGGTAGAATATTACTATGGGAGTCAGCAGTTCAGAAAGCCAAAGGATAGGCGGATTAAACGAAGATTGAGTCCCTCTTCATCCATCAGTCCTGACATCACAGGAATCAGTCAACAAAATCTGGAGCTGTACAGCTCTCTGTCTCCAAGTGCTTCAGCAAAATGGTGGGAATCTGCAACAAAACCAAGAAGTGCTGGAGATCCCCAGCAGGTCGGGCAGCATCTGAAATGGTGACAGATGCAGGAAACATTGCAGCCTTGGTCATCTTTTTCACTGTCCACTAAACCTCCAATTTTGGCGTCATCTGCAAAATTACTAATACCTCCTTTGTTTACATCCAAATCATTGATATAAATGACGAAAAATAGTGGATACAGTACCAATCCTTGTGACACTCCACAGGCCTCCAGTCTGAAAAGCATCCCTCCACCACCACTCTCTGTCTTCTACCTTTGAGCCAGTTCTGTACTCAAATAGTTGGTTTCCGCTTTATTCCATGAGATCTAACCTTGCTAACCAGTCTCCCATGAGAAAGATTGCCGAGCACCTTACTAAACTCCACGTTGATCATGTCGACCAGTCTGCCCTCATCAATCATTTTTGTTAATCCTTCAAAAAACATTCTACCCCCTGGAAAACATAACAGTTACAGCACCAGAATAATCAGCCCACCGTGTCTGTGCAGATCATGATGCCATTCCAAACTAATTCCATTTGCCTGTGACATGATCCATATCCCTGACAACCTATGCCTGCTTATGTGTCTGTCCGAATGCCTCTTAAATTGTGATTGTTGCTGCTTTTCCCATCTCCCAGGAGAATACATTCTAGTCGCTGACCACCTTCTGCATAAGACACTTGTCTGATACAACTCCCTTTAAACTTGCACAAATGTTGTTGGAAGCGCTCAGCAGGTCATGCAGCATCCGTGAAGAAAAATCAGTTAGTTTCCGGTCTGGTCACCCTTCCTCAGATACGTTAACTCTAATTTCTCTTCACAGATGCTGCTAGACCTGCTGAGCTTTTCCAGAAACTCCTGTTTCTCCTCCTGGTTTACAGCATCTGCAGTTGTTTCGGTTTTGATATCCTTTAAACTTGCCCCCTCTCCTCTAGAATTTGTCATTTCCACCTTGGAAAAAAAATCACATTATTCGTTTGGACTCCCCTGCCCTGGGGAAAAAAGAAACCATGACTATTCACCCTATCATTGCTCCTCATAATTTTTAAACGTTTGGTAAAGTGTTTAGTGGTGCAGGGAAATAGCCTCAGCCTATTCAGCCTCTCCCTATGATTCAAATGTTCCAATACTGGCAATACCCTGGTAAAACTTTTCTGAACTCTTGCAATTTCCCAACATCTTTCCTCTAGCAGGGAGACTGGAATTGAAAGCATTCTGGGCATTTCAAAAGTGGCTGAGCCAATAAACTGTGCAACTGAAACATGATCTCCCAACTCCTATACTCAATGCACTGCACAAAAACAGCTAGCATACCGCACACCACCTTCACTGACATGTCTACCTCAACCACACTTTCAAGGAACTATCAACCCACACTGCACGGTATGTTTATTTGTCAACACTTCCCAGGAACTTGTCTTTAAGAGGTTGAGTCATATTCTGGCAACATCTTTCTGAAATCGGGGAGACTACAATTGAATGCAGTATTCTAACACTGGCCTGACCAATGCCCTACTCAGCCACAACGTGACCTCCTAATCCCTGTACTCAGTGACAGGATCCCTACAGTGTGGAAGCAGGCCTTTTGGCCCATGAGACCATACCAACCATCGGAACAGCATTCCACCCTAACTCTGTAACCTACCATTACCCAAAGCTAATCCAGCTAACCTGCATGTCTTTGGATTTGTGGGAGAAAATTAAGAGCCCCCAGAGGCAGCCCACGCAGGCACAAAGGGAGAATGTGCAAACACCCCACAGACAGTGGAATCGAACCAGAGTCCATGGATCAGCATGTTCCATATGCCTCGTTCAGCACCTGATCTCCCTGAAACTCTACTTTCCAGAAACTAGGCAGTTGTTCTGTGACCTTCAGACGGAAGTAAGCTGAGAAGGAGAAAACAGGAACAGGGTTGAGTTGTAGATCTATAAAAT
Source organism: Hemiscyllium ocellatum (assembly GCF_020745735.1). Classification (NCBI taxonomy): domain Eukaryota; kingdom Metazoa; phylum Chordata; class Chondrichthyes; order Orectolobiformes; family Hemiscylliidae; genus Hemiscyllium; species Hemiscyllium ocellatum. The sequence continues at coordinate 103,028 of NC_083421.1, read as the reverse complement.
ACCTCTGCATCTTCCCCCTCTGTGTTCCCCCATCTCCTCCCACTCTGTCTGTTCCACCCTCTCTATTGGTCAGCCCTTTGTTGGTCACCACCACCCCTGTCGCTCCCCCCCAATCGTTCTGTCCCCCCCATCTGTCCGTCTGTCGTGCCCTCCGTTTTTCCCCCTCTCTGTCAGTCGCTCCCCCGTCGGTCGTACACCCATCTTTTCCCTCCCCTCCCTCTGTCGGTTGCACCCCCCTCTGTCCGTTCCCCCTCTGTCGGTCGCCCCCCCACCGTCAGTCACCCCCTCTGTTCCCCCCGTCTGTTCCCCTCCTCTCTAATCCCACTTTCTGTCCTCACCCATTTCTGTCCCACCAATCTCGATCCACCCACCCTCTCTGTCCCTCCGCCCACCCCCTCCCAGTGCCCTAATTCCGTACTCCCCCACCGCAGGGAAAATATCTTCTCTATTTACCCTATCCATGCCCGGCCTGATTTTAAAAATCTCTTTCCGCTCACCGTCCAGCCTCTGATGCTCCAAGGAAAACAGCCTATCCAACTCTGGTAACATCCTACAATTCTTTTCTGACCCCTTTCAAGTTTGAGGACATCCATCTGATAGTAAGGAGACCAGAATTGCATGGAATATTACAAAAGTTGCCGACTCAATGTCCTGTACAGCTACAATATGACCTCCCGACCCCTATATACAATGCTCTGACCAATAAAGACAAGCAGACCAACTGCCTTCTTCACTAATCTATCTACATGCTACTCTACTTTCAAGGAACTATAAACCTGCACTCCAAGGACTCTTTGTTTAGCAGCACTCCCTAGGAACTTACTATTAACTGTATAAGTCCTGCTAAAGTTTGCTTTTCCAGCCTAAAAAATCACCCTCTGCCTTCTACCTTCGGGCCAGTCCTGTACTCCATGCGATCTAACGTTGCTGACCAGTCTCCCATGAGGAACCTTGTCGAACGCCTTACTGAAGTCCATGTAGATCATGTCCATCGCTCTGACCTCATCAATCCTCTTTGTTACCTCTTCAAAAAAACTGAGTCAGATTCATGAGACATTATTTCCCATGCACAAAACTGTTATTAATATCCAGGATTTAACTATGTACATCGGGGTCTGCGTTGCCCAGTTATAGGTGTTAATATTCGGGATGAAGTTCAAGTACACCAGCGTTTTGTCTGTGACTGTGTATTGAGTCTTCTTAATATCTCCAACACAGGGTTTTGAAACCTTTTGAAAGCCAGTCCCCATATCCCTTGCCCACCAGGAAATGGTGGCAGTGTCCTTACCTCAGGACCAGGAGAATCGGGCTCAGAGTTGAGAAACAGCATCTTTGATGAGGCTGATTGGAAAACATGCCAAGCCACCAGGCCATACTGTCTCCCTGCTGTCCCTGCCTGTGTCTCCAAACAGAACCTTCCTGTAGTTTCTCTCCTGTCAGACTCTCCCACTGCTCAGTTTGTCCAGGATCCCCTCCTGCTGCTGCACTGCTCCTGTCCCTCACTGACCTGTCCATCCCCCAGTGTCCTCCGCATTCATTCATTGTTTACAATCCCATTACCCCAGTTCTCCAGCGCCACCCCCTCCAGTCTATAGAGACGGCTCAGTGGTGAGCACTGCTGCCTCACAGCACCGGGTACTCTGGTTTGATTCCGGCCAATCCCGGAGTTTGTGCATTCTCCCCACATCTGAGCGGGTTTCCTCCGGAAGATCTGGTTTCTGCCCACAATCCAAAGATGTGCAGGACAGGTGAATTGGCCATTCTAAATTGCCCCTCGTATTAGTTACATTAGTCAGGGGTAAATATAGGGTACGGGAATGGGTCTGTGTAAGTTACTGTTTGGAGGGTCGTTATGGACTTGTTTGACCGAAGGGCCAGTTTCCATACTGGAGGGATTCTGATATATTGGGCAGCTGCCGCTGTCAATCGCACGGACTCCTGTATGATCGGGAGCACGTGCTGTAGGAGGGGAGACCAGTGTATGGGTGCAGTGCTGGCCAATTGCGTGAGTATGCACAGTTCGGGTCAGTGCCAGGGAGGGAGGCTGTGGGTGTATGGAATTAATCTATCATTGGCAGCTTCCTCCCTCTGGGATCAGGACCCAAGGGAATAGTCCCTTTCCTGGTACCCTGACATGTGATCAGACTATCATTAGTGCAGCGTTTTGCACAAAGTTATCAGAACTCTTTTGTGAAGATTCAGGGTTTTTATGGAAAGGGACAAGGATGGGCCTGCAATTAGAGTTCTAATTCGGTTCATTTTAGTAAGACGGGTTTTGGCCAGAGTGTGCAGGAAGCAGTGCATGCAGGATGGTTGTCATCAGAGGATTAACTAACCCGCCCCCCCGGTGGACTCAGAGTCAGACAGGAGCTAGGAAACTGAATTCAAAGAGAGGAGAGAGATTGTGAGAACTGGATGTGGATGAAAGGAGTGAGGAGATTGGTTTGGATTTCAGTTCACAGAAGAAAGAAATTGTTTGACTGAGATTAAAAACTTTGGGGGAACAAGAAACTACAATTTAATACTATAATTGTCTTATAAAGTTCCATCCTGTATTAACCGTGGTGAGTTGTTTTCTCTGTTGTAGAGTACTGAAAGGGTGGATTTGTGGATGAGAAATTCAAATTGAACTTCATGCTCAGTTTTGATAGTTACTTTACCCGTGCCGATCTGAATATTCATTGGCCTTTTCATGTGGAAGGAAAGGTGTGTATTCTGTCCGTGGGCGAATATTTCAAATATTCCAAGAATGTGACTGGAAAAACTACTGAGGTACAGCCAAGTCCATGTTAGGGTGGTGACTGTGGAGAAAGAGTTTTTGTTTTTGAAAGTCTGAAAAATCATGGCATGTTTCCCAGGAACAATTAAGCCACAGCTTTGCTTTGTAGAAGGACAAGTCTTTAATTAACTATGCAACCAGAAAGACACAAGGATGCACCATGGGAAATACTATGAAAACGGGATTGTTGTAAAGGAGTTCATTCTCGATCATGGATAGTAATCCATTGGCGTTGTCACGTCGGTTCCAGCGCAGTGGGGAAACACTGGAAATATGATGAATGCAGTGAAGGTTTCAGTTATTAAACTGTAAAAGGTGCCGAACAATTTACAAAGATGTTGCCAGGGGTCAGCAGTCTGAGTTATAGGGAGAGTTGGATAACTGAGGATTTTATATTTAGAGCAGAGGAAACTGAAGGGGTTCTTTTCTAGAAGTGTATAAGACCATGAGAGGCATGGATAAGGTGAATGCACTCAGTCTTTTTCCCAGGAACTCAAGGAGTGGAGGGCTTGATTGGATCAGTTTAAGGTTAGAGGAGAAAGAAAAAAAGGGAAGCTGAGGGGCAACCGTTTTAAACAGAGGATGGTATAGAACATAGAAAAATACAGATCAGTACAGGCCCTTCGGCCCTCGATGTTGCGCCGACCGAAGCCTACCTAACCTACACTGGCCCAATCACCTCCATATGCTTATCCAATGCAAGCTTAAATTACCATAAATAGGGAAAGTCCACCACTGCTACTGGCAGGGCATTTCCTGAACTCACAACCCGCTGAGAAAAAAATCTACCCCTAACATCTGACCTGTACCAACCTCCCTTAATTTAAAGCTGTGTCCCCTAGTAACAGCTGACTCCATACGCGGAAAAAGGTTATCACTGTCAACCCTATCTAAACCCCTAATCATCTTGTACACCTCTATCAAATCTCCGCTAAACCTTCTTTTCTCCAATGAGAACAGTCCCAAGTGCCTCAGCCTTTCCTCATACGATCTTCCTACCATGCCAGGCAACATCCTGGTAAACATCGTCTGCACCCGTTCCAGTGCCTCCACATCCTTCCTATAGTATGGCGACCAAAACTGCACACAATACTCCAGATGCGGCCACACCAGACTCTTATACAACTGCAACATGACCTCAGGACTCTGGAACTCAATTCCTCTACCAATAAAGCCCAGTATACCATATGCCTTCTTCAAAGCACTATTTACCTGGGTGGCAACATTCAGAGATCTGTGTACATGGACACCAAGATCCCTCTGCTCATCCACACTACCAATAGCCTACCATTAGCCCAGTAATCCATCTTCTTGTTACTCCTACCAAAGTGAATAACTTCACACTTAGCTACATTGAACTCCATTTGCCACCTTTTCTGCCCAGCTCTGCAACTTATCTATATCCCGCTGTAACCTGCCACATCCTCCTTCGCTGTCCTCAACTCCACCGACTTTCGTATCATCGGCAAACGTGCTCACCCAGCCTTCAAGCCCCTCCTCCAGGTCATTTACAAAAATGACAAACAGCAATGGTCCCAAAACAGATCCTTGTGGAACACCGCTAGTAACTGCACTCCAAGATGAACCTTTACCATCAACTACTACCTTCTGTCTCCTTCCAGCCAGCCAATTCCTAATCCAAACCTCTAATGCAACCTCAATGCCATACCTCCGTAATTTTTGCAGTAGCCTACCATGGGGTACATTATCGAACGCCTTGCTAAAATCCATATACACAACATCTACTGCTTTACCCTCGTCCACTTCCTTCGTCACCTTCTCAAAGAACTCAATAATGTTTGTGAGGCACGACCTGCCCTTCACAAAACCATGCTGACGATCCTTGATCGCATTATTCCTATCCAGATGTTCATAAATCCTATCCCTCACAATTCTCTCTAAGACTTTGCCCACAACAGAAGTGAAGCTCACTGGCCTATAGTTACTAGGGCTATCCCTACTCCCCTTCTTGAACAAGGGGACCACATTCGCTATCCTCCAGTCTTCTGTCACTATTCCTGTAGGCAGCGACGACATAAAAATCAAGGCCAATGGCTCCGCTATCTCCTCCCTAGCTTCCCTGAGGATCCTAGGATAAATGCCATCAAGCCCAGGGGACTTATCTATTTTCACCCCTTCCAGTATTTCCCAGACCTCATCCCTACATACCTCAAAGCCACCCATTCTAATCACTTGTGACTCAATATTCACATCAGCAACAATGTCCTGTTCCTGAGTGAATACTGACGAAAAGTATTGATTTAGTGTCTCTCCAATCTCTTACGCCTCCACGCACAACTTCCCACTACTATCCTTGACTGAACCGATACCTACCCTAGTCATCCTTTTATTCCTGACATGCCTATAGAAAGCCTTTGGGTTTTCCCTAATCCTACCAACTAAGGACTTTTCATGTCCCCTTCTCGCTGCTCTTAGCTCTCTCTTTAGATCCTTCCTGGCTACCTTATAACTCTCAATCGTCCCAACTGAACCTTCACGCCTCATCTTTACATAGGCCGCCCTCTTCCCTTTCACAAGGGATTCCAATTCCTTATTAAACAACGGCTCCCTCACAAGACCCTTTCCTCCCTGCCTGACTGGTACATATATGGAATGAGCTGCCAGTGGAAGTGGTTCAGACAGGAACACTCACAACAGGTAAAAGACATTTGGATAGGAAAGGGTCAGAAGCAAATGGGCCAAGTGCAGGGAAATGGGGTTAGCGTGGATGGATATTCTGGTCGGCATGGGCCAGTTTGGGCCAAAGGGCCTGTTTCTGCTGTAGGAATCTATAACTCTCAGTGCATTTGCTATTTCTCCCACTAGCTCTGTTGGTATCCAGGGATGTATTCCATCAGGGCAAGGAGACTTGTCTACCTTTAGCTCCATTAGCTTGCCCAGCTCTAACTCTTTCACGATAATGGTTATTTCTTTGTCCTCATCTTCCTTAGTCTCCTTATCAATTACTGGCATGTTCTTCGTATCCTCCACTGTGAAGACTGACTGCGGTGTATTCATATTCGTAAACCCTGCTGGATAAGAATAACTAGGTACAGAACTCTGAGAGGTCTTATTTGAGTCTTTATTGATGAAACATGGCATTTACCTGGATAGTGTACATGCAGAACACCTCCAGGCAGCATCAGGTAACTCCCCACCTGTCCGATGTACAGCTCCCATTCATATACCTTTGTGGTTTGGGACTTTGAATAGAGACTGTCTCTCAGTATTATCTCCATGGCAACGGCAGTTAGAAAGTCTGTCCAGTTCAGCACCTTGTGGTTAAACACACTCCCCTCCTCCCACTCCCCCGGGACTCCCTCACGTATCTGACAGGCGCTTCAGTTTCAGTGGGCTACCTATCAGGATTCTGATGTGGAGGAGCCGGTGGTGGGGTGGACAAAGTTAAAAACCACACATCACCAAGTTATAATCCACCAGGTTTATTTGGATGTACAAGCTTTTGGAGTGTGCTGTGATTTTTAACTTGATCAGGATTATCTCTATGGTAACAGTTAAGTGCTTCAACAATTAAAGAGGCCATATGTTCCCCACACAATAGGTTCCCCTCTAGCAGTGTAAACTGCTGCTCTGACCCTGGGGATAGCTACCCATCACTTTTCTCCCCCAATCCCATCTAGCTTTCTGTTGATCTTTAAAGTTTTTCTCATCTCCTTGGTCTTTGCCAATTTGTATGCCTTCTATTTCAGTTTGATAGACTCTCTTATTTCCTGAGCCCCCCATGGCAGATTATTCCTTTTCCTACAGTCCTTCCTTTTCCCTGATGTATACTTTTTTTGATCACTTCGAAAAATTGCTTTGATATTCCCGCACTGTCCGTCAACTGTCCCACCATAAAGTCCTTGTTTCCAGTCTACATTAGCCAACTCCTGCCTCATCCTATTGTAGTCTCCTTTTGTTTAAGCACTGCATCTTGGGAATGCATCTAATCTTCCCGCTTTCCAACTGTATTCTAAGTTCAACCAGACTTATCACAAGTCTTTAATCAGATTACGAGGTGAAGCGATGTTACCTGGGTGTTTTGGTTTTCATTGTCAGAGACCTTGGCTTTGTAATAAAGTGCAGGATAGATATTCACAACAGAGTATTCTGGATGGAGTGAATGTCCTACACAGTCTAAAACCATAAATCACTGTCTCCCCTCGGTTTAAAATTGCAAAATCGTTATTTCCTACACACTTCCTCACTATCTAAGTTTGGAATGCTCATCCACCTGATTATCTGTCATTTTCCGAAAATTTCCTTTGGTGAAGGTGGTGATTTTTGGATTCAGCTTTCCAGTTATTACCATAAGAAGATAAGCACTGGGCACTGGAGAACCAGCCCCACCATTTAATACGGTGATGATTGAGCTCACCTCGGTCTCAGCTGGATTTTCCTACCTGCTCTCTCACTCTTCATCTCATTGCAAATTCAACATCTGTATCTCTTCATTAAATTGGCTCATTGTCCTGGCGTTCACCACATTTTGAATAAGGAATTCCACAGATTCACAGCATATTGAGATAAGTATATTCTTCATCATGAGAATAGAATAGAGTCCCTCTCGTGCAGAAACAGGGCATTCATCCATCGAGTCCACACCAACCCTATGATGAGCATCCCATTCAGGCCCACTCATTCCCTGTAACATTGCATTTCCCATGGCTAACGTTCATGGACAGTGTCAGCAATCTAGCATGGGTAATCCACCTAACCTGCACATCTTTGGACTGTGTGAGGAAACTGGAGAACTGCATGAAACCATGCAAATCTGGGGAGAATAGGTAAACTCCACAGTCACCTCGGGTTTCTGATGCTGTGAGGCAGCAGTGTTAGGCACTGAGCCACCTCTGCTTAAAACCTACTGCGCCTTATTAACCTCCCTATCCCCTATCCCCCAATTGGCTGAATCTATGTTCCTAACATCAGAAATCAGTTTGTCTAAGCGGATGTCTCAGTAAATCACAGTGACAGCCCACATGTCCCATGTGTCTGAATGGCGATCCGATACACAACATCCTCCATCCCACACTTTTCATTCACGTTCCAGAGACAGGGCTCCAGTGACTGCAACTCCCAAATTCCGATGCTGGGACCACACGTCTGTGGGGAAACCTGGCATTGCACAAGTGTAGAATGTGGGTGAGTTTTGGAGCATGTGCTTTGGAGTAACTAGTGGAAAGTATTTCACACTGTGATTGTCTGGAGGAGGAACGTATTTGCTTGTAGTATTGATCTGTTGGAGGGTCAAAGTGTCACCACACCCACATGGGACCAAGTTCCCAACTTGTCATAACACTGGAATCGAGCAATGACATACAAAGAAGGATGTGACCCATTCTCCCAGACTGAAGGTTCCTCTTCTGTCCAGGATCTGCCACCTCCCTTTCTGTTTCCTTTTGTTTCATTCTGCTGTTACATTATTGACTTGCAGCAACTGAAGGGAAAGGAAGTGAACCCAGAAAGGGTGCAGTGTTCAACCAGGGAGGGGAAGTGGTGGCATGGATCTGTTTATCAGTAACTCCATAAGAATGTGGAGGGTGTACATTAGGGGGTAGCAGAGTCAGAATGGTGGGAGAGAGTAAGTGGGCTGGAGGGTTACAGCTTTGGGGGAAGAAAGGGGTAAAAGATATTCCAGCGAAACTAGAATTGTATGTTCTGAATTTCTAACCTGTACATATTCCTTTATACAGGGTGCTAGATGGTGAAGATTTGCACACTGAAATCTCAAAATTATGTGCAGATTGTGATTAAGTTAACCAGCAATTGAAGAACCAAAGATAGAGAATCACTCAGCCAAAATCCTGCACATTCTCCCTCCCAGCATTGTCCGTCTCTCTGCGCCAAATGAACTGTGAATGGTTCAACACAGCAGCTCACTACCATCTTCTCAAGGGTAACTAGAGATGGGGAATAAATGCTGGCTGAGCCAGTGATGCCCATGTCCTGGAAATGGTTTCTATCTCTAGTTGCTAAAACCCAGTTGATGTTACTGCAGGATGATGAGGGACGCTGAGTGCATCCTCCAGGAGGCAGCACCATCACATTACCCCTGCCTACACCCACACAGGAACACCGCAACGTCACTGGAACAAAAGGTAGTGAAGCCAAAGGAGGACTTAGATATAGTTCTTCGAGGTAAAACCATCAAAGGGGATTGGAACACAGCAGAAACAGGAGACTGAGTTGGATGGTCAGCTGTTTCCCATTGAATGGTGGAGCAGGATTGAAAGGCTGAATGGTCTCCTCCTGCTGCTATCTCCCAGGTATGTATATAGTCATGGAGCCCGGGTAGGAAAGAATGGGCAGGTATTCTCCAGGCGAATGCACTTCCACAACAGTTTTCAGTGAGCGATGGTTTGATGGATTTTATTTAACATTATCTTTAACACGAGATTTGTAAATTTTGGTTTTAAAATGTTGTAAAAGTTTTTTTGCACAGCAAATAAAATTAAAGAAAATAACATAAACTATCTCAAAATACCAGTTTTAAAGCTTTAAACCTCTGTAAAACAAAATCCTGTCTATTCCTGGACACCATCAACTTTCCAGCTACTCAAACTCCAGGGAAATATTCTCTCCCTGTCTGAACCTTTGGTTTGATTTAACTGCTTTTCGGTTCTCGTTCTGTGAGCTGTGAAGTGTTCTTTTTCCCCATTTCTCCGACCCAGAAATGTTATCACAGCAACCTTCCCACCATCAACATCATCATTACACCATTTTGCTTTTGGTTAACATATAATCACCAGCAGTGCAAAAGTGAGGACTGCAGATGCTGGAAACCAGAGCCTAGATTAGAGTGGTGCTGGAAAAGGGCTTTTACCAAAACGTTGATTTTCCGGCTCCTGGCCTGCTGTGCTTTTCCAGCACCACTCTAATCTAGACATATCATCACCAGCAGTAAACCATTTGTGTAACCAATTGAATATTTCCAAACAAAGCCCATTCCGGGCCAAGCAAACCATTACAAGTGACAACATGGGAAGGGACTAAATCAAAGTACAGTTGTGGGGAGGTGGGCAGCGGTGGAGATAAAGCACTATATCCCCTGCGGTGCCCACCTCTATCTAAAGGCATCCAGAGCATTGATGCACACCACATGCTCCTTCTCCAACAACATCCTATCCTCAATCATAGAATAGAATCCCTACAGTGTGGAAGGAGAGTATTGGCCCATCAAACCCCACCGACCATCCAAATTCATGACGCCCAGAGCAGTCTATCAATAAAGCACTGCATTTCCCATGGCTGATTCACCTAGTCGGCACAATCCTGGATACTGTGGACAATTTAGCAGGACTGATCCACGTAATCTTTGGACTGTGGGAGGAAACCAGAGCACCTGAAGGGGACCCACATTGAGATGCGGAGAATGTGGGATCTCCACACCAGACGTTGACCAAGGCTGGACTCCAACATTGTACCTGGTGCTGTGAAGCAACCGTGCTACAATCATAATTTAAATCAAAACAGATGATCCTGTTCATTGTCACATTGCTGTTTGTGGAGACTTACTGCCCAGAGAGACATCCTGAGGTTCAGAAAATGGCAATGTAACTTCAGTCAACTCCAGCCCAGTTAATGTGGTAAACAACAACGTCAATACTCCAACAGTGTCATCATGTACAAGGTCCACTCCTGACTCTGATGAACAGTAACATCAGAATCAGAGTCCTGCAGTCCACACGGAGCAGGTGGATGACCACTTCCCTGTGAGCACTCACTGGTCTCTCAATCGTGTTGAAGACGCAGCAAATCCCTTGTCACACAGAGGGTAGAACAGCTCCTACCCAGTGTGAACTCGCTGGGGTCTCAGGGGGCAGAATGACTCACTGAATCCCTTCTCACACACTGAGCATCTGAATGGCCTCTCCCCCCGTGTGAGCTGACTGGGGACTCCGAAGGTGCTGCATTTGAGTGAATCTCCCCCGACACTGGGAACAAGTGAATGACCTTTCCCCAGAGTGAGCTCGCTGGTGTTTAAGCAGGTCAGAGGACTGAGTGAATGCTTTCCCACACAGTGAGCAGGTGAATGGCCTCTCCCCAATGGGAATGCACTGATGTATCCACTGGTGAGAGATTTGAATGAATCCTTTCTCACACATTGAGCAGGTGAAGGGTAGAAATCCACTGTGCCATCTCTGGTGCCTCAGCAGATTGTAAGATCGAGTAAATCCCTTCCCATACGTGGGGCAGGTGAGCAGCCTCTCCACAGTGTGACCATGTCGGTGAGTGTCCCACTGGCAGTTGTAAGTGAATTCCTAATTCTGATTGAGCACGTCCTCCTGTTTCTCTCAGTTGTTATTGACAATCTCATTCCCCTCGCACCAGAACCTGTTCCAGTGTTACAGAAACAGCAGAATGGTCAGCTGCAGCTGGTCACCTGACTGGTCACTGGACACGAACGGTTCGCTCTCCACATATGCTGCCAGACCTGCTGAATGTTTCCAGCAATTTCTGTTTTTATTTCTGATTTCCCAGCATTTGCAGATGTTTAGTTTTCCAATTCTCATCTTGTCTGTTGCAGAGGAGTTTATTGATGAAATTAGAGGGTTTTGAAAATTGTACGCTAGGTCACATATCAGCAATGATCATCATGAGTGGCAGAGCAGAGTTGAGGGGCTGAATGGCCTCCTCCTGTTCCAATGAAAGTTATCCATTGGCAGCTTGTGGTAACATTTCCCCTCACTGCTCATTTCACCTCCATGTCGAACACACTGTTACTGACAGAACAAATCTCCTGTGTTTGAACTAAACCTGCTCATGTTCAGTGGCTCCCTCTCCTGCCACCCGCGTTTAACTCATCATGGAATGCTGCTTGTATTACTGCGGGAATGCTCACAAGGACTAATCCTGGAGTCTGTATCCCCTGGGATCCACAATCACCGTTTATTTCCTTCTTCCTCTTTCATTCTGGCTATTGAACTCTTGGTTTCAATCCATTCTCGTGTCATGCACTTCAACATGTCCATGTGGGTGGACTAGAAGCAGCTGGGATTTAATGAAGGGAAGTGGCGATTAGGTGGAAGTATGAGGAGAGGTGACAGCAAAGACAGTTCTCATTGTAAAGGCAGAGTTTCTCCATGACCCAGTGAGTGGTGAGGCACCTGAAATTGGGGGGGGGGGGGGTGGAGACAGATTCGATCAGGGATTTGAGAAGACACTCAAACATTGACCTGTCCATCTGATTGTTAACTCCGCCAGATAGAAACGTGCACATTTAGACAGCACATTTGATTATCTGGGGCGATGAAACATGCTTCCAACACAATGATATCAACCAAAAATCTCTGAAAACACAGACACAAAGCTTTCTACTTGGACCAGGCAGTCTCTGAGCCTCCTGTTTTCTTGAGAAAAGTATTTTGAGCGGTTCAGCCTTTCCTGGTGATTATATCCGTTATGTTCCCGTAAGATTTGTGACTGAACCTGTATTTTCCTATTCTTGTTAGTGATGCAAGTACCAGAAACAGTTCCTGATCTGTGAGGGGTTTCGGTTGGAGTATTTATATTTACAAATCCGTTCTCACCCTCACATTCAGTGTGAAATTGATGTAAAACTGAAGGGAAGGAGTCAGTGAGCACCCACAGAATCTTATGTATCTGAGTTGAATGAACCTGGCATTAGGAAAACATGACAACAATCACAACTAGTTAGAATCACAGAATCCAGTGAATGCAGAAAGAGTCTATTCGGCCCATCGAGTCTGCAATGACCTCACCCACCCTACCCAGAGAACCCACATTAACCATGGCTAGCCCAACCCACCTAAATTGCACAATGCGGCCATGTTAGCATGGCCAGTCCAGTAACGTTGCACATCTGTGGGAGGGTCACAAATTACATCCAAATGCTCGGAATTGTGGATGAAGGCTCACAAATACTTGACTCTGACACAAATGCTCTGCTTTTCAAGATAAAATCTGGGGGAAACTGCAACTGGAAAGATTTCTGATTATCTCAGGAGGAAGAGAATTCAAAATTGCACCGTTGACTCGGGGCGCAGTGAAAGTTACAGATGTCTGGGAACCCTCAGAAATGTGACAGGTTATGAGCAAGGTGAGGATGAGACAAGGACATAAAGACAGTCTGTCACACGGGGAATGCAGGAGAGATTAAATAACAGAAATGGTCGTCCCGCAAGGCCACGGAGAATAGAGTTAGGGCTGGGAAAGAAACAAGGAAACAAGGTGTGCAGCTGACAAAAAAAATGTTAAAAACAGATTACAAAAGCATAGAGGGCAGAGGACAGTCTAAAATTGTTGCTCTCAATGGTGAGTACAAAAGCTGTAAAGCCTGGGAAGTTCTATTAAAGCCAACACATACCCAGGATTGGCCAAGTGGCCTCGATCTATGCTGTAACTTTCTGATAATTTTTTATCTGACATTTGTGGTTCAAGTATGATGATGCTAGTAACTTTTCAAATTTGACTGGAGTTTAATATTCTGGAGAAGTGTCAAATAAAGCACATTGATCACATTCTGCAGATGTTAGTCCATTACTTGCATGTTCCAGCATTTCAGTTACATCCATGTCCCCTGCTGGTGGGACAGGACATACAGGGCTGGTGACGGTTTTGTCTAGGACATTGTAAGCTATGATTCTGTGCGTATGACTGTGTCGGGTTGTTTCTTGACTAGTCTGCGTTCCAGCTCACCCAACAAGATGTTGGAAGGTTGGAGCTCCTCTGCTCGCCAGTTCCTTTCATTTCTGCTTTTTTAAACATTTCTTTCTCTCTCACTGTCCCCTTTGCAGACTCTGACACAAGTGTCTCAACATTGAATCATGACATTTTTTTTCCAAAAACATGTCTGTACAAGAAAACCAATGGAGGAAAATATATTATTCTTGCATCAACTGCATTTTTAAACAAAAACAATCCTGTTCAATAAACAATGTCTCATTTTTTCCTTTAATTCTATCAAGCAAGCAATTATATTTGATCCCTCGGTTTAGCGATCTTAATATATACAATCAATTTCAGAGCAACATGCTTACTAAGTATTGATCCAATTTATCTGTTTAGGTATTAGCATTAGTTATTAAGTCATTACTATTACAATAATTGCATAATAACTGGTCTGGGTAACAAAGATACTGAGGTTCACGATTTAATTGATTGACTGTTTGAAAAATGGTACAGTATATCCTTTTTTCAGGATTCTAACAGTAATTATTAAGGAATTTGCATGACAATAATTATTATATGGTTTAGTTTAGTCTTGCTAACAACTACAGTGAAGTTTATATTTGAATTTAATCCAATCTTCCCTCGTACCAATACAGGAATATAAAAATCCATTTTATTTCCAATCAACACACCTACAAAAGAATCCATTATTTCCGATGCAACACGCACTATTAAAAATATGACTTTTGCTCATTTGAATGATCTGTGTAATCCCTGCCTTATAAATTTAGAAAAACCTAATAACTTTTCCCTCAACAATTCCTTTTCATTTTTGCAGATAGCACAGTCAAATAGCAAGATGAAATGTATCATTATTCGTATGTAAGGCTATTCAATTTTGAAAATCTATATGTTGCTAAGATATAAATGTTCATTTCCTTCCATAGAATATAGAACAGAACAGCACAGTACCAGCCCTTTGGCCACGATGTTGTTCCGATCTTTTATCCTACTCTAAGATCAAACTAACCAACATGCCTTTCATTTACTTTCATTCCTGTGCCTATCCAACAGTCACTCAGATGTCCCTGATGGATCTGAATCTACCCCCACCACTGGAAGTGCATTCCACGCACCCACCACTATCTATAAAGAAACTATCTCTGACATCTCCCCACAACTTCCCCCATTCACCTTAAAATTATGCCTCTTTGTGGGGAAAAGTCTTTCATTATCTATTCTATTTATGCATCTCATTATCTTACACAAAGCTATCAAGTAAACTCTCATCCACTTTCACTGCAATGACCAAAGCCCCAGCTCCCTCAACCTTTCTTCATAAGACATACCTTCCAGTCCAGGCAACATCTTGATAAATCTCATCTGCACCTTCTCTAAAGCTTCTGCATCCAATGTCTGATGAGGTGATCAGAACTGAACACAATATTCCAAGTGTAGTCTCACCAGGGATCCATAGAGCTGCAGCATAACCTCGTGGCTCTTAAACTCAATCTCCTCGCTAATGAAAGCCAACACACCATGCACCATCTTAATAACCCTATCACCTTGGATGTCAGCTATGAGGGATGTAAGAACGTGCACCCCACAATCGCTCTGTTCCTCCACATTGTCAAGAATCCTGCATTTATTCTGAAAATGTGCATTCAAATTTAAAATTCCAAAATGAATAACTTCACATTTTCCCAGTTTGAACTCCATCTGCTACTTCTCAGCCCACCTCTGCATCCTGTCAATGTCCTCAAGCAACCTACAAAAGCTCTCCACACTATCCATAACTCCACCAACCCTCGTGTCATTGGCAAACCTCCTAGCCCACCCTTCTACTTCCTCATCCAAGTCATTTGTAAAAACCACAAAGCGCAGAGGTCCCAGAACTAATCCCTTCAGAACATCATTGGTCACCGTGCTCCAAGCTGAAAACTCTCTCTGTAATCTCACCCTGTCTTCCATGGGCCAGCAAATGTATTATCTAACCAGGCAGGTTTCCCTGTATCCCATGCCTCATTACTTTCTAAATGAGCCTCCCATGGGGAACCTTATCCAACACCTTGCTAAAATCCATATTCACCACATCCATTACTCTGTCCTCACCAATGTGCTTGTCAGATTCTCAGATAATTCAATCAGGCTTGTGAGGCATAACCTGCCGCTCACAAAGCCATGCTGACCATCTCGAATCAATCTATACTTTTCCAAATAATCATCAATCCTGTCTCTCAGAATCCTCTCCAATAATTTTCCCACAACTGATGTAAGACTGACTCATCGATGATTCCCAGGATTATCTCAATTGCCTTTCTTGAATAAGGGAATAATCTTTGCCACGCTCCAACCATCTGGTATGACTCCAGTGGACAGTGAGGTTACAAAGATCATTGCCAAAACATAGTAATCCCTTGCCTCCCTTCCCATAACAGCCTAAGTTATATTCTTTCTGGCCCAGGGGACTTATATATCCCCTTGATTTTTCAATATTTTCGCCCATTCTCAGACTTAACATCAACCTGTACGACCATATCAGCCTGTTTCACGCTGTCGTCACAAAGAACAAGGTCCCACTCACTCGTGAATACTGAAGCAAAGTACTCATTAAGGACCTCCCCTACCCCCTCTGACTCCTGGCACAAGTTTGCTTCACTATAAGGGGTATAAATGTAGAATTATGTCTCAGCACTGAATTAATGTAAAGATATTGCACTGTACAATCACTCGATTACTTTGAATACTAAAGTGTATTTTAACTGAGAAAAAAGTTGAATTGTTTTGATTATATTTCACTTCATGTTAACATTTATTGTATTTCGAACCACAATAAGAGTTTCATTTTTACATATATAAAACTTACTTAAAATTCATCGCACGTTTATGTACAGAAAGTAGAATTCCATCTGCTTGTTCCTTCCTTTCTCAATGACTGTTCATTTTGAATTTGTGGAAGTTGCACATTGTTGAAAGGAAGAGAAATTGTCTTCAGCTGAATATTCACATTGAATGACTGATGCATTTTAAATCAAAGTACAATGATCACGCAGTTTTGTCAATTTGTCTTTCAAAGAATTGTCATGCGATTCCTGTTTATTTAAGACCATCATTCCTTTATTCTATTGTTATTGTAAAATATTGTTTAATTTCCAGTCCATTACACACAGAAACTGCCTAATTAATTCCCATTCAAATTACTGCAATAAACAGCTGATCAGTTTTCATTTGAGTAACCACATTAAACATAATATTGCAGTCCTACCGTCCTGAGTGGGAACATTATGAAAGGAGCTTGTGGAGCTGTGGCAGTGTCTCTTTACTAGACCCGAGGGATGGTTTCAAATCACACCTTCAACAGAAATATATCAAGAGCCGCACTGAATGTTGATTAGAGAGTACCTAAGCACAGATTGAATTGCCTTTCAATCCAACATTAGATCTGCTTCTATCTATTATATCAATAATCACAAAATCTGATACTTATTTGTATCAGTTTACCAAGTAATATGTGTACAGGTATCACCCATTTCTGGAAAGTTCGCTTTAGCCAATTTGCTTTTACAAAAGACTTACATCTGCCCCTGTTTTCTCTAACCGAAAGAAATCTGAAAAGGATTTTCACTTTTACAAAAAAAGGGATGATTGTTCCCATATAAATTAATGCTTCTTTGATTTACGCATTTTCAGCATATGAAAGGATTCACAGTAACACTCTACTTCCAGACAGTAGGGATACCTGTATCTAATTCTGTTGCTTATAAGTTCCTGGAGAATATTTGAAAATGTTGCAGAATTAAAGATCTAAGTAATGAGATTGATCTTTCTTTTTGTTACAAAGAGGCAAGTCCAAACTATTGAAACACATTAAACATTATTCTCTCATGCTATAATTTTGAAATAAAGTTGATATCTTCTTCAGTAAACTAACAAATGCTACCACCTATTACTTGTCAGTCAGCTGGTTACTTACTTTGTAACTAAATGTTATGATTCATCTAAATATTACTCTGTCCTTTAATCAATGTGAATTTGTAATTGTTCAATTTATGAATTGTCAGGGAATTGTTTTTATTTTTCCATTCACCTGTTCATTTGACCGTAAGGTTGAAATGTTTTGACAAATCAGATCAAACAACATCTTCTGCCTTTAGAACCCTTGGCGTTCATAATAAAGAATAACCATGCTTTGAACAACCAGTATGGTGTATAACTGCAAAACTGAATAACCATAGGACAACAATTGCATTTATTGGAGGGAATGATAACAAGATCCTTACCGTGATAGAGGTGATTGATCTCAGGAACTGTAAGACATTTACTGTGATTATTCCACTGAACTGTGATTAGATGGTCATGAAGATCTTTGTGTGGCTTCATGTGCAGTGTTTTGTTTGAACATGGATTTCAGTAATATTGAGATATTTTGCAAGATTGAGAATTGACTGTTAAAGATAAGTTTTAAATCAACATTTAAAAAACATTGCCAGTTTTGTTTAGCGAAACACAATTGTAATTATATGGAATCTCTACTGTGTGGAAACGGGCCATTTGGCCCAACAAGTCTTCACTGACATTCCAAAGCATAATCCACTCAGCACCATTCTGCTCTCAGATTACTGGACATTTACCCCTGACTAATGCACCTAACCTACACATCCCTGAATAGAACGTGCAGCTTAGCATGGCCAATTCACCTAATCTGCATATCTTTGGACTGTGGGAGAAAACCAGCACATGCAAACTCCACACAGACATGTGGCCAAGGATGGAATCAAACCCAAGTGCATAACACTGTAAGACACAAGTGCTAACCACTGATCCTCTGTTCTCAACGCCCAGACCCCATGCAAGAAGTGAAATAAGTGAGAGACGTGCAAAACAAAAAATAAAAATTCCTAACAAATCATGAATGAACAATAATTAGAAAATTAATATGATCAAAGGGCACAACTATATTCATGTGAATTGCATTGTTTAATTACAAATTTGGGAATTAGCTAACTAATGAATAAAGGGAAGTGACATTTGTTTATTTCACTGATGAAGAAATTGACTTGGTTTTCATCCTTGCAACAGAGCAGAATAGCAATTTATGTGCCTGAAATATTTGAATTAAGCTCTTTCCAATAAAAAAAATCAGTACAATCACATCGACTTCTTCATCCTTAAGACTCAAACATTATCAAATACTTTCCAGAAATTTAGAACCAGCAGAATTAGTTAATTTGGTTTCTTGGGAACTCAAACAGAATAAACAGCAGATTCAATGTGATTATTCAGCTGAAGACAACATCCCTTCTTTTCAAAAATGCTCAACATTGAAAAATTCAAAATGCATTGTCGTTGTTTAATGAGACAATAGAGAGATGTTAATTCTTTTTCATTTGACTTAACAAAATGCAGGAATTTTACATTATTTTGTTACATGAAAGATACTTAAATCCTATTGTGATTAGAAATACAATAAATGTTCGCATCGAAGTTAAACATATTTAAATGAATTCAGCTATGTTTCTGCGGGTGAAATAAGAATTAATATTAACAATTATTGAGAAATTGTACATGACAATATTTTAGTTATTCATGTAAAGAGCCATAATTCCACATTCACAGCACGTACTGGATTGAATAATTATTAGGTATGAGCAACAGCTGAATTATAAAATTCGATCAATGAATTGAGAAATAATGAGAAATCTCATTTTGCTACGTGTCTGAGGAATGTGTGCAAACAAATAGGAAATTATTGCAGTGAAAAGTAATTGCAGGTTTGTGAATTTAAAGTCTGTGATTATAGACATCATTCAAATAAGCAAACGTTAGACATTTACAATTAATGTTGGATGGGAAGTCCTTGGATCCATTGTGGTAAACCTGACCTGAAAATAAAGTTTCATATTGCAGTGCTGGTACTCAGAAACAATTGGTTAAATTAAAATGTGAATCGCACTTTACTTGTTCAAAAGACTTTCTTAAATAATTGTGCAATTATGACCATGACAATGACTTGATAATTAATGTTGTTATATGAGCAATTAAAATGATTCAATATTTCAAAAACATTTTGCTATGATGTTGATTGGATATTTATTAAAATTGGTAAATTGTGCAATAAAATATAGTAACTAGCTTTATGAATTGAAGAGAAAATGAGCCAATCAGTGATTATAAAACAATTGTTTTCTTTCTTTAATAAAAAAATGCAGATAACACAACAAATATGAATTTCTAACGAGTGGTTTTATCATGAAGACATGTTATTTTAATTTAGATGATTAATAATATGATCAGAGTTCAGACGTTTGTGTCAGAATTTGGAAGAAAATTAATAGATAATGAAAGTGAGCATGAAAGTGAACAATCGATGTAGTCAATGACATTTGCTACATAAAGGAATTATAATACTTGTGTCATTATTGTACAGTGATGAAAAATGTTGGAATAGAAAAGACAAAAAGAATCAAGGTGTTCAAAGCAGTTCTTTTCTTACAATTAAATGAAACCAATAATCATTTTGCAGAGCACGTGATTTGAAAAAAAAAGTCATTTAATGTGTTATAGAAACTGAAAACTACTTCCATTTTTCAAAAATTGAGACTTTCCCAAATTCAAAATTTACGTTTACTGAATTGTACAACAAAAGTGGTTGTAATTCGAAATATCACTTGCACACAAACTTAAAATAAGTAAAGTTAAAGATTTTTACAATGACAAAACGTTTGTTGTTTGCATGATTGTATTACGGTCAATATCTGTGATAAATTAGAAGCATTGTTTTAAGCAACATAAATCATCTTTAACTACTGAACTGAAATAGAAGATATCAATTGCACTTGTTGCATAGAATAGTAACCAAATGCTTACTGTTGTCATTGTTTTCAGGAGCAATAAGGTACTTAGGTTATTCTACTGAACAATAATCAGATGGTGATGAAAGTCTTTGTGTTGCTTTATGTGTATTGTTTAGTGTGAACATTGGGTTCGATAAAATTGAGATATTTGCATGAATAAGGAACAGATTGATAATTGGGTGCGAATGATCTGATTTAAAATCAGACAGTTTTTGATATTTACGAGGATTGCTGAGTGAAACGTTCTTAACGTTTGGGATAAGTGAGAGATGTACAAATTGAACTTTCAAATGAACAGACCCTGATATTTTCACACCATTTCAATGTCATATTCAATATACATAGGTGACTGGAAAGCTAAAAACAAATCTCACACAATTCATAAACTGACCTGTAATTAAAAATTGATAAATAATAGCACGTGGCATTTGTTTACTTTACTGAAGAAGTAATTGATCTTTTCTCATATTTATAGCACTGGAACATAAAATTCTATGTGTTGTTTTAACTAAGATCTACAGAACAAGAGAAAATTAATGGCTATCATGACTTCTTATGTTTCAAACTTTATGACTGCAACATTCTCAAATATTTTCTGAGGAATATTGATTGAGTGGAATTAGATACATCTTGCTATTAGTGACCAGAAGAAAGTATATAGCAAATACTGTGATTATTGTAATGAACGATGATACCTCCTTATAATCTACTGATATTGTGATTGGATGTACAGTAAGTGTCAGCATCAAAGTAAATTATAACCAAATCTATTCAAAAATCTTGCCAAGTTAAAAATAATTACAATATTCACAATGATTGAGAGATTGCACTTTGCAATGTCCTTGCAGTATTTATTGTATTGAAGCATAATTCCACATTTATATCCCTTACTGGATTGCACAATTATTGTCTATAATATATATTAGCAACAAAGGGATTTTAAAAATCATATTCGTGAATTTGAGAATAATGAGATATCTCATCTTGATATTAGACTGAGTAATATGTAGAAATTAAGAGTAATATTGCAGGGAAAAGTAATTGGAGCTCTCTGAATTTCAAAAGCTAAGATAATTATTATCAATCAAATGAGCAAAAATCAGATCCTTATAAATAATTTTGCAAGTGATAATATTAGTCGTTTTGCATTTGCAATGGCCTGAACAAATAGATAGTAATATAGTAGCATTGATAATATGAAATAATGAATGAAATTTTTTAAAAATGCATTTTTACAAAATCTAAGTTAAATTGCTGTGATAATTGCTTTTAGAATCCCGACAGATAAGTTGAATTAATATTTTGAAAGCACTTTGCTCTGATGTTGATTGGATATTCATTACGATTAAGAAACTGAAAATTTAAGCATAAAACGTAGCTGCATGATGTGAAAAAAACTCATTCAGCAACAATTGAAAAAAATGATGTTGTTCGAAAATGCAGGTAACGCAAGAGTTATATGCTTTCTTCCAATAGTTTTCTGGAAGAGTCATGTCCATTTTATTAATGTAACTTTTATCACAATAAATGCTTCGACATTTATTTCAGAATTAGGAGGAAAAGAATTAGGCCATGAAAGTGACTATTACTCTGAACAAAAGGTAGAGTCAATGAAATTTCGTTCAGAAAGGAATTTTCATAATTGTGTGAGCATTTGTCACTGACGACTATCATGAAAGGAAAAGGAAAATTGTCAAGATCTTCAAGCTTTTTTTTCTTAAAATTAAATAAAAATAAAAATTCATTTTGGAGGACACATGATTGTAAAAACAAACAATCATTTAATGTGACATTTGAGCTGAAGACTAGTTCCCGTTTCCTCCATTGTAGTCTTTACCATAATCTAAAATTTAGTGTTAGTTGAACTAAAGAACAAATGGATATACCCCCATTGTTTTATTGTACACCAAAAAAAGCAAATGTAAAGCAATTTTATCATGAAAATTATATCGCTCTGAATGTAATCATTTCACACACAATAAATGTTTGTATTGAATTGAAATATCATCACAGCGCTGGAAGTGTTTTCCCCCTGACAGGGAATGAGGACTCAGGAGGCAGGCTGAGCTCAGGCATGTGGAAGATGTTTACTCATGCAGCAACCAGTTAATGAATGGATCATTCCCCGAGACCAATCACGGAAGGGAGATTCATGACACGCTGTAACATGTACAGTAAAAAGCATCATTTTTATGCACCTGTAATGTGACAACCCTCTCCTCCTCATCTAGACACCCAGCCCAAACACATAATCTCAGATGGGCATCGTAATGGACACTCCCAGATTGTTATCATCTCATGTTGTTTAACATGTACTATAATCTCCAGGTCTTGGGATCTTTCCACGCATCACATTCATTCAGATTCCAAAGTTAATGCTACACTCCCTCGTGCCCCTCAGGATGCCTTACCTGGTGTGACAGTTTGAATTCTACTGTTTATTATATTTTACTTTACCAAAGTCAATTACTCCTCATATTGTTCACTGTCCTAATCATTTATGTACAAAGAAATACAAACAACAGTTCGTTTTAACTTACTTGCTATAAGATCAGTAATATGACTTGTGTTATAAAGTAAGTTATGTTGCGTAAAATTATACATCTACTCTTACTGTCAAGACTTCATAATTAATAGGCAGTGAACATCTTATCTTGAAGCTAATTCCTAAAACTCGCTAACTTCACATCTAAGTCTAAATGCTTTTTCTCTAATGCTTTTTAGTTGGCATTTAGTTGACATGTGTTTAGCTTATGTTGCAAATTACCCCGATGATGCTCAAGAATCTGCAGTTAGAACCTTTGTTGAATGTTCTGAGTAACCTTAACATAATAGCCATTTCTGACAAACGAACTCTTCGGTTGTTGTGATAGCTGCATAGTGAGTTAACTGGGCTGCACCCTGCAGCTGCTGTTTATTCATTTACTGGGACAATTATCCTTTAATTTATGAAAATCGGGATTGTTCGTTTGTCTGCATGCTGACTGGAATTCTGTAGTCCTGACATTGGAGTAGGTCCACTGGTAGTGTGTTTTTTTAAATTAAAGGTTGGAAGAGACTGTTAGTCTTGTTTACCACCCCTCTGACACCTTGTGTTTCAGTTCTAAGGTAGGCTGCCTCTTTTTGATTGTCAGGCATTTTGCATGAGCCAACATGAACCATTCTGTTCCAGATGGGGGCAGGCCACACCCACAACAGAAAAATCAACCATGATTCAAGTATTAAAATAAAACTCCCCATTCGCTACCATTGGTATCTGTACAGAGCAATGCGTCTCTGTGACTGAGCCTTAATTTCACACTTAAAGCTGGATATACTGGATTTGATCCATTATTAAATATTAGATATAAACAACAATTAGTCTTAAAACATTTCATCGCAAACTTAAAAATCATTAGAAACCTCATATAGCTGCTCGTGATGTGTCAAAATGAACAGTATTTATTGGAGTGCAAACAATCAGATGTCTTTTAATATGTAAGACCAAATATTAATACAATGATTTCTGTGAACATTCAAAGGAGAAAGGAACAGATATTATCTGTGAGTGTTGGATGGGGAATCATTAGTTAGTTTGTGGTTGTGTCGACCTGGAATGAGAGAACTATTATTCTTTGCAATGTTGGCACTAAGACATAATGGATTAAATTAAAATGTGAATTTGATGATGTTTGTTATGAACCTAAACTGAATTGCTGTGTGATTTTTGGAGAGACAATGAATTATTAATTAATTTTATAACTCTGGCAAGGTAAATGAATCAATATTTCCAAATGGGTTTGCTCTGATGTTGCTTAGATATTTATTAAGATCAGTCATCTGAGAATTTAAATGCTGGCATGATGGTTTGAAAAGACATTAGACATTCAGTGAACATTGATCAGAACTAGTTTGTCATTCAAAATTCTCATATCTTCAAGAATTCTACACTTAATGTTTCTGCTTTCCATCTGGAGAAAAATAATATATAATAAGAACAAGTTATGTATTATATTTAAGTCATGCAATTTTTCATATCATCAATATTTAGACATTTGAGTCAGAATTACAAAGAAAATAAGTCAGTAAGGATTTTTTTTCCACAGAAAAATACAGTCAACAACATTTGTCAAGGTATTTGTTTCAATATTGTTTCTGAATAAACAGATGAATACGTTTAATGGGGATCTGTTCACAATGTAATGAGGTGCAATTATATTTTTATCATAATTATTGGGTTGGAAACTATCAGAAAACCTGCCTGTAGTCAGGACTTGCTAATTGTAACATGTATTGAGATGAAGCGTCCTCAGCCACAAGTAATAATTTGTCATCATTGGTAAGGGAAAGTTATAGTGTGTAAATTATAATAAGGTGTCTCGTACGTATGTTTACATCTGATGAGCACATGGTGTTTCCTGTGATAATTGATCCTGAGAACAATAAGGTACTTACAAAGTGTTTTTCCCCGAACTGTAATTAAGTGGCCTTGAAGACCATTATCAGTATTTTGATTTCAATAGCGTTGAGCTCGTTTCCATGATTTGGGAAATGTTTCAGAACATTTTATCAGAATTCTGGATTCTAAGCATCCAATGGGTTTTGTGTAAAACCCTTCTGTTGTTTTCACTCTCAAGTGAGATATATAACGCTCAGGCACGGGCTGGAAGTCAAGTTGCCAGGAATTCTGCTTCAACCTCTCCAATGCACAGCTCTTGGGTTGGTTATAATTGGATCTCCCGAACCTTTGTGATCACTTTGTCTGGGCCTTCCGCTGTTTTCTGGAGCTGATTATTTTGTCCACTGTTTCCTTTA
Organism: Hemiscyllium ocellatum; assembly: GCF_020745735.1. Lineage (NCBI taxonomy): Eukaryota > Metazoa > Chordata > Chondrichthyes > Orectolobiformes > Hemiscylliidae > Hemiscyllium > Hemiscyllium ocellatum. Next base: position 77,966 of record NC_083421.1, on the reverse strand, counting down.
GTTTGACCTTTTCAGCTCCGATTCCTCCAGCTGTAGGAATATTTAAAATGTTCAATTCTGGTCACTTGACCTTAATGGGTAGATAAATATTATTCACTTCTTGTTGTAATAGCGAATTGAGAATGAATCTTTGCATTTTAACAAACAGAATGATCTAATATTTTTCAGCAGCTTACGGTGAGATTGATTAGATAGTCATAAAGAGAGAATAACTGACAATTATCAGCTTTTTGCAGGATTATTGAATTGAAAAAGGATACAGGTGTGCAAAGATTTTTTAGAAGGCATTGCTTTTTCATTCAAATATCTCGGATGTTCAAGAGGTCTATGCAGCGGTTCATTGGTTCTCTTGTCCAAGCACTAATTTATAATTCATATCGCTTTTATTGTGCCCAGAATTTGGAGATCTGTATCAGAGTTAAGAAGAAAACGAGGAGCAATTAATATGAGAACTTGAGTGAATAGAACGTATGGTAAATTTAAATTACAGAACAAACAGTCAGTATTTGCTCCACATAAGCAGATAAATATTTTTAATGTTGAGCGTGTGTTGCTGGAAAAGCACAGCAGACCAGGCAGCATCCATGGAGCTGGAGATTACCAATGAAGGCATCTACCCGAAACGTGGCTTCTCCTGCTCCTCACATGCTGCCTGACTACTGTGCTATTCGAGCACCATACTCTTGATTCTGACTTCCAACATCTGATTTCCTCACTTCCTCCAAATATTTTTAATGGACATGAACTGGAAATGTTAGCCTCAGCAGTTGAACAAAATCAACGTTTTTTTTGCAATATTTGGACTGAAAACCTGTTTGTGACCATCCAACACTTCAGGGCATATGAACACCTCTTGTGTTAGAATCCTTGGCCATTCATAATAAAGAATAACCACTGCTTTGAACAACCAATTTCGTGTGTAATTACTGAACTGAAATACCAGAGGACAACTATTGCATTTATTGGAGGGATTGATAACAGATCCTTGCTGTGGCAGTGGGGATTGATCTCAGGAACAATCAGATAGTTCCTCTGATTATTCCACTGAACAGTAATTAGCTGGTCATGGGGACCTTTATGTGACCTCATATTTAGTCTTTTGTGTGATCAATGATTTAAAAAATATTGAGATACTTTACAGGATTTAGGAACACTGATAATCAAGTGTTAAAGGTATTAACTAAAGTCAACTTTTAAATAGTTAGAATTGCTTAGGGAAACGCAATGAAACTATTGTAGAATCCCTGTTAGCACAGTGTGATAACAGGTCATTTCATTGAAAAAAATGACCCTCCAAAGAGTAACCCACCCAAACACATTTCCCGACCATATTCCTCTCTCTTTACTGCTCACTAACATGCACATCGCTGAACACAATGTGCAATTTAGCATGACCAGCTCACCGAACCTGCACATCTTTGGACTGTGGGAGGAAACCAGAGCAAAGTCACATAGACTTGGGAGAATGGGCAAAGTACACAAAGACAGTCACCCGAGGATGGGATAAAACCGAGATCTCTGGCACTATGAGGCAGCATTGTTAATGACTGAGCCACTGTGAAACTATATACAATAAGTAAAATCACTGAGAGGTATGCAAAGACAAATTTCAAATAAACACTCTCCGCTATTGTCAAAGCATGTAAAATGTACATTCAATACGAATAGATGAATGGAAAACAAAAAGAAATCTCCAACAATTCACGAATGAAAAATAATAAGAAATTTAATTTGATGAAAGGACATTCCAATATTTAGATGAATTGCAATTTGTAATCACAAATGTAGATAATTAACTGAATAATGAATAATTGGAAGTGGCATATGTTTACTTTACAGACGAAGAAAGCGACTTGTTTTACCCCCTTGTAACACAGCATGTCTGGAATGTTTGAATCAAGCTCTTTCGAACAAAAAAAACTGATCACTTACGATCACTTAGCCTTTTCATCTTTAAGACCACAACATTCTCAGATATTTTCCAGGAATTTAGAACCAGCAGAACTAGTTAACTTATTTTCTTGGGAACCCGAAGAGAATAAACAGCAGATAACTGTGAATAAGTCATTCAATGCGAACAGTCAACTGAAAACATCATTCTGTCTTTCTAAAAATGTTCAACTTCCAAAAATTGAATGTTTATTGTCATTGTTGAATGAAACAATAAAGAGATGCTGATGCTTTTTCATTGGATTTGTTGCATGAAAAATCCTTAAGTCTTATTGTGATTACAAACACAATAAGTGGTCAAAGTTAAAAATCACACAACACCAGGTTATAGTCCAACAGGTTTAATTCGAAGCACACTAGCTTTCGGAGCAAAGCTCCTTCATCAGGTGCGTCGCTCCGAAGGCTAGTGTGCTTCCAATTAAACCTGTTGGATTATAACCTGGTGTTGAGTGATTTTTAACTTTGTACACCCCAGTCCAACAACAGCATCTCCAAATCATAACAATACGTGTTAGCATTGAAGTGAAATATATTTAAATTAATACAACTATGTTTCAACAGACAAAATAAATTTTGATTGTTACAATGCTTGAGAGATTGTACACTGCAATATACATGAAGAATTAACATGATTCAATATTTGAAAAGCACTTTGCTGTGATGTTGATTGGATATTTATTAAGAACAGTAAACTAAGGAATAAAACTTATTAGCTAGCTTTACGTATTAACGAAAAAAATGAGACATTCAGTGATTATTGAACAAAATTATTTTCTGAACTCAAAAACATATGCAGCATAAAAATTGTGAATTTCTTTCCATGGATTCCTTGTAGAGATGGTATGTTGATTAATATTATAATCAAAGTGTCAGAATTAGGAAGAGAATTAATAGGTCATGAAAATGAGCATGAAACTAAACAAACAATAAAGTCACTGCTGGGTGGTATATAAAGCAATTGTAATAATTGTGTCATTATTGTACAATGATGAATAATATTGGAATTGAAACAACAAAAAAATCAACACTTCTTTTCTGACAACACAATGAAAGCAATAATCATTTTGTAGCACGCATGATTGGAAAAAGCAGTCTTTAAATATGACATACAGTGAAGACTAACCTTTTTGCAAAAATGTAAGAAGTTCATAAAGTTAAAATATAGCGTTTGTTGAATTTGCAACAAGAATTGTTATAATTTGAATTGTCTCTTGCATACTCACAACAGAAGAGGAGCTTAAAGATTGTCAGAATATTTTTAAAAATCGTTTCTAATGTTATTGTATTACAGTCAATATCCATGATAAATTAGAATTATTAGTTTAAACAACATAAATGGTCATTAACGACTGAACTGAAATATAAGATATCAAATGCACTTATTGCATGGAATAATAAACAAATGTTACTGTTGACTTTAGTCTCAGGAAAAATAAGACACTCAGGTTATTCTACTGAACAGTAATCAGCTGATGATGAATATCTTTGTGTCGCTTTATGTGCACTGTTTTTTATGAACATTGACTTCAAAAAATTGAGATATTTACATGAATTCGGAATAGATTGATAATTGGGAGTTAAGGATCTTATTTAAGATTAGACTTTTTAAATAGTTAATAGAATTGCTGAGCAAAACACACTTCAGACATCATGCAATAAATGAGATAAGTGATTGTGAGGAACAAAGTTTTGTTACTTCAATAATTTCAGTCAGAAACAAGATCTGAATCAGTAGTATCATTTATTATGCTGTTGCAAGAGATGTGTGGTGTCCACTGTCCACAAGGCACACACGCAGTGAATCTAACGAGTGCACCATATTTTTGTAATTCGTTTCTCTTCCCTCCTCCCATTACTCCTCCCTTGTTTACAACTATTTCTAATCTAAACCTGGCTGTTTATCTCTGAACTCATCCAGCCTCGTCCGTGACAAAATGTTTATCTCTGGCCTCACAAGGCCGTTTGACCACCTCCCCCTGTGGTCTTATTGTTATTTATCCTTCTTCACTGCCATCTATTTCCGTGCTAACCAAAGCATAATTTCCTTTTATTCTTTATTTACACTGAGCCTTATGACCTTTTCATTTTTTTTTTGTTTCTGCTGAAGCGGGAAACAGATGCTTGTAACTGTTTGTACAGGCATATCGAGCTTAACCTATACCCCCTCCGCTCACAGCACCTTAACTATTTGTCTGAAACATCCACCCTTATTTGCAGGCACATTTCATTCTTGTATACACATTTTAGCTAATGCAAAAGCAATTATATATTTATTTCACATAGTTTTCATTCTTGTTAACTCAGCTCTTGGCTGAAACAATTTACCTTGAATAAACAATTATGATTGCAGAAGTAACACTGCTTTACTTATATCCCACAGTGATAAATATACAAAGTCAATTTTCAAATGAATGCACTTGGATTTTTTCACAGCAGAACTGAAAATGTGTTGATGGAAAAGCGCAGCAGGTCAGGCAGCATCCAAGGAACAGGAAATTCGACGTTTCGGGCATAAGCCCTTCATCAGGAATTGGGGCAGGAGCAGGCTGAGACAATGGGTGGGCCGGGGCAGTCAGGTTTGTGGATTTTGGGCAGGAGGTAGAAACGGGCAGTGTCGGGTTGTGGGACTATGAGGTTGGAGGCGGTGGATGGGAGATCCCCTGAGGTAATGAGGTTATGGATGGTCTGGGAGATGATGGTATGGTGGTGGGAGGTGGGGTCATGGTCAAGGGGACAGTAGGAGGAGGTGTCCGCGAGCTGGTATTTGGCCTCAGCGGTATAAAGTTCGATGCGCCAAACTACTACCACGCCTCCCTTGTCTGTCGGTTTGATGGTGAGGTTGGGGTTGGAGCGGAGGGAGTGGAGGGCTGCACGTTCCGAGGGTGAGAAGTTGGAGTGGGTAAGAGGGGTAGACAGTTTGAGTCGGTTAATGTCGCGGCGGCAGTTGACTATAAACAGATTGAGGGCGGGTAAGAGGCCAGCACGGGTGTCCAAGTGGATGGGGTGTATTGAAGGCGGGAGAAGGGGTCGTCACAAGGTGAGCGAGAGTCTTGATTGAAAAAGTAGGCACGGAGGCGAAGGCGGCAGAAGAATTGCTCAATGTCTCGGTGCGTGTTGAACTCATTAATCCGAGGGCATAGGGGAATGAAGGTGAGGCCTTTGCTGAAGACTGATCTTTCATCCTCAGAAAGGCGGAGGTCTGGAGGGATGGTGAAGACAAGGCAGGGCTGGGAGCTAGGACCTGCTGTGGGACTGGAGCTGTGAGTGTGTGCGGGGTTAGCCGCAGGGGCGGGGACGGAGATCGGCTTGGGGGGCGGGGTTAGACGTGGTGACGACATTCGGTGTGGGGGCGGGATTAGGCGTAGTGACCGATATCAGCATAGGGGCGGGGTTAGGTGTGGGGGCGGAGTCACGCGTGATGACAGAGGTCGGCGTGGGGGCGGAGACACCTGAGGCGTTGTGGTCGTGCAGGCTCGTGATGTCACTGGTGGCGGAAGTGGATGTGGCTACGGCAACCGAAGGGGCGGAAATGGTTGTGGCGACGAAAGAAACATTGTCATTCTGGATAGCTGCGGGGATCGCGAATCCGTCGGCGATCTTCCTGGCGATCGTGGAGGCAGTTGTCTGGGCGGTGATCGCCGGGGCGATTGTCTGGGCGGCGATCGCGGAGGCGGCGAGATCGGTGGGGGCAGAAGTGACGTCACGGTCGTCGTCCGCCGTTGGTGCCGCAGCCGCGTTGAGAATGGCGCCCGACTCATTACAGAGGCCGATGGAAGATGCTGGAACAGTTGAGGAACCACGAGTGTGGGGGTAAGTACATGAAAGTTTTTGGTACTTACTGGCTGCAAGGGTAGAGCAGAGGATCCGGAGGGAGGTCTGTTGCTGGAGGCTTCGGATTTGTTGTAGTCAGGAGTCAGTGCGGGATCAGTCGGTTCCATAGGCAGGTGCTGAGGAAGGAGATGTGGCTGTGGTCAGGCAGCATCCAAGGAACAGGAAATTCGACATTTCGGGAATAAGCCCTTCATCCTGTACTCAGCATTCAAATTCGACCTACCAAAATGCATCACCTCGCATTTATCCAGGTTGACCTCCACCTGCCACCTCTCAGCCCATCTCTGCATCCTGTCAATGTCCCGCTGCAGCCTACAACAGCCCTGTATACAGTCAACGACACCTGCAAATTTGCTAATCCATCTCTAAATCCCCTCATCCAAGTCATTAATAAAAATAACAAAGAGTAGAGGCCCAAGAGCAGAGCCCTGTGGAACACCACTCACCACTGACTTCCAGGCAGAAGACATTCCTTCCACTACCACTTGCCGTCTTCTGTCGACTGGCCAATTCTGTATCCAGACAGTTACATTTCCCTGTATCCCATTTCTCCTGACCTTCTGAACTAGCCTACCATGGGGAACCTTATCAAATGCCTTGCTGAAGTCCAGATACACAACATCCACAGTTCGACCCTCATCAACCTATCTAGTAACATCCTCAAAGAACTCAATTAGATTTGTGATGCATGACCTGCCCATCACAAAACCGTGCTGACTGCATTAAATCAAACCATGCTCTTCCAGAGGGTCATAAATCCTATACCTCAGAATCCTTTCTAACACCTTGCAGACGACAGCCGTGAGACTGACTGGTCTGTAATTGCTGGGGATTTCCCTATTTCCTTTGTTGAAGAGAGGAATTGCATTTGCCTCTCTCCAGTCCTCAGGTACGACGCCGGTGGAGAGCGAGAATGCAAAGATCTTTGCAAGTGGTGAAGAAATCATATTTCTCACTTCCCAAAGCAGCCGGGGACAAATCTGGTCTGGCCCTGGCGACTTGTCAGTCTTAACATTCGTCAAAAATTTCAGCACATCAGCTTCCTCAATCTCTATCTGTTCCAGCATGCTTACCTGCTCCTCAATGGTTTCATTCACTACAAGACAGAAGCAATAAACTCATTTAGGGCTTCCCCTACCTCCCTAGACTCTACACACAAGTTCCCTATGCTATCCCTGATCGGCCCTACTCTTTCTTTGATCATTGTCTTATTCCTCACATACATGTAGAATGCCTTTGGATTCTCCCTAATCCTTCCTGTAAAGCCTTTTTCCTGCCCCCTCCTGGCTCTCCTTAGACCATTTTTGAGCTCCTTCCTCGCCTGCCTGTAATCCTCTAGAGCTGAGCAAGACCCTTGCTTCCTCCACCTTACATAGGCTGCCTTCTTTCTTTTGACGAGACACTCCACCGCTCTCGTCATCCAAGGTTCCTTTATCTTAAACCTTCTTGCCTGTCTCAGAGGAATATATTTATGCATCGGTCGCAACAATTGTTCCTTACACAGTCTCCACATATCTATAGTTCCCTTTCCATGGAACAATTGCTCCCAGTCCATGCTTCCTAACTTATGTCTGATAGTATCATCATTGCCTTTTCCCCAATTAAATATTCCCCCATTGTGCCTGCTTCTCTCCTTCTCCACGGCTATGTAGAAAGTGAGGCAGTTGTGGTCACTATCACCGAACTGCTCTCCCACCACAAGATCTGACACCTGCCCCGGCTCATTGCCGAGCACCAAATCCAAAATAGCCTCTCCCCTCGTTGGTCTGTCAACGTACTGAGTTAGGAAACCCTCATGAACGCACCTTACAAAAACAGCTCCTTCCAAACTATCTGCTCTAAGGAGGTTCCAATCAATATTGGGAAAGTTAAAGTCACCCATTACAACAATCCTATTACATTCACTTTTTTCCAAAATCTACCGACCTCTGCTTTCTTCAGTCTCCCTGCTGCTATTGGGGGGCCTGTAGTAAACTCCTAATTAGGTGATCGCTTCCTTACTATTCCTAACTTCCACCCATACTGACTCGGTAGGCAGACCCTCCTCGACAATGGTAACTTCGGTAGCTGTGATACCCTCTCTGATTTCCTTTCTGAATTCCTTGTGTGTGGTGTCCCTCAAGGGTTGGCCAGCACGGTGGCTCAGTGGTGAGCACTGCTGCCTCACAGCACCAGGGACCAAGGTTGGATAGCAGCCTCGGAAAACTGTCTGTGTGGAGTTTGCACATCCTCCCCGTGTCTGCGTGATGTTCCTCCGGGTGCTCCGGATTCTTCCCACAGTCCAAAGATGTGCAGGTCAGGTGAAATGACCATGCTAAATTACCTGTCATGTTAGGTGCATTAATCAGGGGTAAATGTAGCGGAATGTGTCTGGGTGGGTTCCTCTTCGGAGGGTCAATGTGGACATGTTGGGCTGAAGGAACTGTTTCCACACTGTAGGGAATCTAAGGATCTATCCTTGGTCCCTCCTGTATCTCACCTACATACTGCCAGGCGGTGGCATCGTCCAAAAGCACAGTGTGAGGTTTCACATGTACACTGACAATGCCCAGCTCTCCCTCCCCACCATCCCTCTCCATTACTCCACTGTTGCTAAGTTATCAAACTGCTTATCACATTCCCACTACTCGATTAGTTGCAATTTTCTCCAATGAAACATTGTAATGGTTAAAACCATTGCCTTCAGATGCAATTAGAAATTACTTTCCCTTACCGCTGAGCCCCTCCCTCTCTCTGGGAAATATCTGAGGTAGAACTACACTCTTCACAATATTGCTGTTATATCTGTAACCCCGAGGTGACCTTCTGATCAGACATCTACACAACCACAAACACCAGGAATTCCAATCTCTAAAATGTTGCTTGTCTCCCCCTCACCTGAGCTCCATAGCTGCTGAAACCCCTTCCCCGTGTTGGTGTTGCCTTAAATTTGACGAATCTGAAACAGAACCCTTGATTCCATGACTGACCCAGAATCTGCTCGCTGTCTGTGTTTCCTGCACAATGACCCCCGGTCCCTTTGTGGTGCAGCTTTCTACAGTTTCCACCAAGTAAGTAGCACTCTGTTCTCTTATTATCCCCTTCAAAATGACCAACTTCCCATTTTCCCAAATTATACTCCATCTGACAACTTGTTGCCCCCTTCTCCTGTGCATCTCTCACTCTTCCCAATCCGCTTAAAACTTTACAGTTGTGCTTTTTCTGACAGATTCCACCCAAAACGTCTAAACATTTACTGGTTGTCCTGGGCAGTGGCAAGGGTGCAGTGTTGCTCTATGGGATGACTAGGAGGAGCTTGCTGCCCATTGGTCAGAATGGAGGCAACTTGCACATCAAGCTGCATGAGCCTTTCCCACCTCATGTCTAATTAATGAGGCACAACGGCAGCACGGGAGGAAAAAAAAGAAGCAAATCCTTCTCTCCACCTCTCACTGACTCTTGGAATATTCTGTCCCATGTATCAAAGATCTGCCCTGTTCAGTCACATGAAGTCCCAAGGTGGAAACTCCTAGAAACCCACATAGATTTCCCCCTGAACTGACTGCTGACCTCCACAAGGGGTAATGTGTCCAGTCATCCTGGGCCAGAAGGAGGGGATGGTGTGACTTTCTAACCTGAACTGACAGTGATGGGTTTTATAAACGTGTATTGCAGGATACTACAGGTGGACATTCAGATGGTAATCTCAGTCATTGTAATGTCAAACCCTTATCCAATTCATCAAAACTTAGATACTGACATTATGTGTGAATATTATGTTCCAGCTCAATCCCATTTACTGCAGAAAAGTTCTCCTTTGAATCATCCTATTCTCTCAATAGATCTCCCCAGACATTCAATCCTGTAATCCGTGTATAATGCGCTGATGGGTGTAAGGTTTATTATTATAATGTGTAACTTTTCTAAACCCCTCTGTCACAGCGCACCCACAGTTTCCTTTACTACAAGGAGAACAACCTCAGTTTCCCCAAACCCCTGATTCCCCAATGTCTGTTTGCTCTCTATAAGGCACCCACCAGGATTGTGTTGGAACATTCTCCACTTGCCTGCATCGTTGCAGCCCCCAACAATATTAAAGAAAGTGAACATCCTCCAGGACAAAGCACTGTACCTGAGTGGTGTCCCATCCACCACCTTCAGCATTCCCTCTCCCCACCCCCGGGGTACAGTGGCATCACTGTGTAAAAGGTAAAGGCAGCATTGTCCTCCCAGACCATAGGGCGGCTCTCTCATTAGGGAGAGATGACTGGTGGTGGTTTAACCTGAAGGCTACCACAGCCCAGGCAAGGGGAGAGGGAGAGAAGGAGAATCCATCCATTGTAGATCGATATTCTCTATGTATCAGCAACACCTATATCATAAAAATGAACAGTGTAAAAAAAAATCCAGAACACACTACTAAAATCTCCCATTCCTTGAACCATCCTGGTAAATTTCCTGTGCCCCTTCTCAGGGACCCTGCCATCCTTCCCAATGTGTGGGTGATCTCTGGTTTGGACAGACCCAGCTGCTCGGTTTTCCTGTGGGTGATGTCATCATCGAGCACCAGTTGTGCTAAACCTCACTGTCTGTGAGGGTGGGAGACACAGAAATCCCGAAAATATTTGAGATGTATTTAGGTGCACGCTTGCGATGCCAAAACAGATGATGCGAATGACTGTGTATTGGAAAATGGATTAGGATAGTTCGGTGATAGTTTTCTTTACTGAAATAGCCTCAATGGCCCGCAGAGCCTTTTTCTGTGCTGTAAACCTCGAGACACTTAATATAGGGATATAACAGGCCACATGGCTTGGAAAGGGTGGACGCTAGGAAATTGTTTCTGTTAGGCGAGGAGACTAGGACCCGTGGACATAGCCTTAGAATTAGAGGGGGTCAATTCTGAACAGAATTGCGGAGACATTTCTTCAGCCAGAGAGTTGTGGGCCTGTGGAATTCATTGCCGCAGAGTGCAGTGGAGGCCGGGACGCTAAATGTCTTCAAGGCAGATATTGATAAATTCTTGATGTCACGAGGAATTAAGGGCTTCGGGGAGAATGCTGGTAAGTGGAGTTGAAATGCCCATCAGCCATGATTGAATGACGGAGTGGACTCGATGGGCCGAATGGCCTTACTTCAACCCCTAGTCTTATGGCCTTATTTGAAACCAGGTCAGAAAAGGTGATGTTAGAATAGAATACACATGATTGGTCAATGTGTTTGGGAGGAAAGTGAGATGGAGAGGTTTAGGAGGAAGCTCTGGAGCTCGGCGCAGGAATCTGAAAGGGCTGTCATCAAGTGAGAAATAAAAATGGGGAATCCTGAAGGCTGGAATCAAAGAAATGCAGATGTAGCAGAGCTTTGAGAGACTGGAGGGGATTAGAGATAGGGAGAGTTCTGAGTGTAGAGAGGAATTATTAGAGATAAGGAAGAGTTGTGAGGCTGGGTGAGGTGACAGTGATAGGGAGAGATGTGAAGAGGGTGGAATGTAGAGATAACAAGAATTAGAGTCGTAATGTTATATAGCACGGAAACAGACCCTGTGGTCCAACGAGTCCATGTCAAGCATAATTCCAAACTGATTTAATCTCATCTGCGTCCCCTTGGTCCACAAGTATCCAAACATTTCCTATTAGGTACCTGTCCAAATGAGTTTCTCGTAGAATCCCTATGGTGTGGAAACTGGCCATTTAGAATCAGAGTCATTGATATTCACAGCACGGAAACAGACCCTTCAGTCCAACCTATTCATGCTGACCAGATATCCCAACCCAATCTAGTCCCACCTGTCAGCACCTGGTCCATATCACTCCAAACCCTATCTAGTCATATTCCCATTCAAATGCCTCTTAAATGTTGCAATTGTACCATCCTCCACCACATCATCTGTCAGCTCATTCCATACACGTACCACCCTCTGCATGAAAAAGTGCCCCTTCAGTCTCTTTTATATCTTTTCCCTGTCACCCTAAACCTATGCCCTCTAGTTCTGGACTAGTTGCTGGAAGACTGGTGCCCTTATTTGAGAAAGGTGGTAAGGAAAAGCCAGCGAACTATAGACCGGTGAGCCTGAAGTCAGTAGAAGGCAATTTGTTGGAAGGGATTATAAGGGGCAGAATGTACATGTAATTGGAAAGACAAGAATGATTAGGGATAGTCAGCATGGTTTTGTGCATGGAAATCACTAACTTGGGCATCAGAAAGACGTTCAGCAAGGGTCCACATAACAGACGGGTTAGCAAGTTCATCACCAGCGAATACAAGGGGATGGGGAGATTTGCATACAAAATTGGCTGGAAGGCCATAGAGTCAGAGAGATACACAGCATGGAAACAGACCCTTAGGTCTAACCCATCCATGCTGACCAGGTATCCCAATCCATTCTAGTCCCACCTGCCAGCACCCGGCCCATATCCCTCCAAACCCTTCCTGTTCATGTTCCCATCTACAGAGGAACCTCGATTATGTGAACGAGTTGGGTGGGCACTATTTCATTCGGATAATCAATGATTCAGTGAATCGATTAAACGCCTTTCCTCTGGGGCTCGAAGTTTTTAAAGTCTGCTCCCCATTCAGGAGACTGCAGCAGCACACAGCACGATTGTCCGTACAGATATCACCCCCAACCTGACCCTCACTGCCGTCCAACACCGCTCCCAGCCTGACCCTCACTGCCTCCCACATACCGCCACCAGCCTGACCCTCACTGTCGTCCAACACCACCCCCAGCCTGACCATTGCTGTCATCCAACACCACCCCCAGCCTGACCATCACTGTCGCCCACATACCGCCACCAGCCTGACCCTCACTGTCGCCCACATACCGCCACCAGCCTGACCCTCACTGTCATCCAACACCACCCCCAGCCTGACCATCACTGTCGCCCACATACCGCCACCAGCCTGACCCTCACTGTCATCCAACACCACCCCCAGCCTGACCATCACTGTCGCCCACATACCGCCACCAGCCTGACCCTCACTGTCGTCCAACACCACCCCCAGCCTGACCATCACTGTCGCCCAACACCGGTCCCAGCCTGACCGACATGGGAATCCACACACCACCCCCAGACTGACCCTCAACACTGTCCACACACCAACCCGGCCTAGCCCTCATTGCTGCCCACATACTGCCAACAACCTGACCCTCAACGCCATCCACAACCGCCCCCAACCGTACCCTCACCGCCATCCATACACCGCCATCAGCCTGACCCGCACTGCTGCTCATACACTACACCCAGCCTAACTCTCACCACTGTCCACACAACGACACAGCCTAGCCCTCACTGCTGTCCACATACCGGCAACAATCTGACCCTCATCGCCTTCCACACACCACCCCCAGCCTGACCCTCACTGCTGCCCACACACCGCCCTCAGCCTGACTCTCACCACAATCCACACACCGCCCTCAGCCCAACTCTCACCGCAATCCACACACCGCCCTCAGCTTGACCCACTCTGCTGCTCAAACACCACCCCCAGCCTAACCCTCACTGTTGCCCACACAACGCCCCCAGCCTGACCCTCACCGCAATCCACACACCGCCGTCAGACTGACTCACACTGCTGCCCATACACCACCCCCAGCCTAACCCTCACCGCCGTCCACACAACGCCCCCAGCCTGACCCTCACCGCAAACCACACACCGCCCCCAGCCTGACTCTCACCGCCGTTCAACGCCACCCCAAGTCTGACCACCATCGCCCCCAACTGGACCCCCTCTGCCATCCACACAACACCCCCACCCTGAACATCACTGCCATCCCCACACTGCCTCCAGCCTTACCCTCACCACCATCCAACGCCAACTCCAGTCTGACCATCACTGTTCCCAGCCTGACCCCCTCCGCCATCCACACAACGCCCCCAACCTGAATCTCACTGCTGTCCCCATACCACCCCCAGCCTGACCCTCACCGCCATCAACACACTGCCCCCAGCCTAACCCTCACCACCCTGAAACACCACCCCCAGCCTGACCCTTACTGCCGTCCACACACCTCCCCAGCCTGACCTTCACTGCCACCCACCCACCGAGCCAGCCTGATCCTCACCGCCATCCACACAACGCCCCCAGCTTAACCCTCACCACCCTGAAACACCGCCCAAACAGCCTGACCCTCACTGCAGTCCACACACCTCCCCAGCCTGACCCTCACTGCCAACCACACACCGCACCCAGCCTGTCCCTCACCGCCATCTACCCACTGCCCCCAGCCTGAATCTCACCGCCATCAACCCACCGCCCCCAGCCTGACCCTCATCGCCATTAATCCACCGCCCCCAGCCTGACCCTCACAGCCAACCACACACGGAGACAGCCTGTCCCTCACCGCCATCGACCCACCACCCCCAGTCTGTCCCTCACCACCAGCTACCCACCGCACCCAGCCTGAACCTCACCGCAGTCCACCCATCGCTCCCAGCCTGAACCTCACCGCAGTCCACCCACCACCCCCAGCCTGAACCTCACCGCTGTCTACACACCGCCCCCAGCCTGACCCTCACTGCTGTCAAACACCGCCCCTGCCTGACCCACAATTCCACCAGCCCACCGCACCCAACCTGACCCTCACTGCCGTCAACACACCGCCCCCAGCCTGACCCTCACCGCTGTCTAACACCGCCCCAAGTCTGACCCTCATTGCTGTCAAAACACCGCCCGCATTCTGACCCTCACCTCCATCCAACACGCCTCCAGGCTGTCCCTCACTTCCATCAAACACCGCCCCAGCCTGACCCATAATGCCACCCGGACACCGCCCCCAGCCTGACCCTCACCACCATCTACACGCCGCCCCCAGCCTGACCCTCACCGCCGTCAACACACCGTCCCCAGCCTCACCCTCACCGCTGTTTAAAACTGCATCCAGCCTGACCCTTGCCGCCATCCACACACTGCCCCCAGCCTGACCTCCTCCAACATCCACACAACACCCACACCCTGACCCTCACTGCCATCCACACACTGCCCCAAACCTGACCCTCACTGACCCAAAACACAGTCCCCAGCCTGACCTTCACTGCCATCCACACACCACTCCCAGCCTGACCCTCACTGCCGTCCACTCACCACCCCCAGCCTGACCCTCACCGCCGTCCACACACCACTCCCAGCCTGACCCTCACCGCCATTCACACACCGCCCCCAACCTGACCCTCACCTCCATCCACACACCGTCCTCAACCTGACCCTCACCGTTGCCCCACCCCGTCACCAGCCTTATCTTCACCGCCATTCACACACCGCCCCCAGCCTGACCCACACCACCATCCACCCACTGCCCCGAGCCTGTCCCTCACCGCCGTCCACACACCACTCCCAGCCTGACCCTCACCGCCATTCACACACCGCCCCCAACCTGACCCTCACCTCCATCCACACACCGTCCCCAACCTGACCCACACCGACGTCCACACACTGTCCCCAGCCTGACCCTCACCACCCTGAAACACCGCCCCCAGCCCGACCCTCACTGCCATCCACACACCTCCCCAGCCTGACCCTCACTGCCCCCACACACCGCCCCCAGCCTGACCCTCACCACCATCCACCCACTGCCCCCAGCCTGTCCCTCACCGCCGTCCACACACCACTCCCAGCCTGACCCTCACCGCCATTCACACACCGCCCCCAACCTGACCCTCACCTCCATCCACACACCGTCCCCAACCTGACCCACACCGACGTCCACACACTGTCCCCAGCCTGACCCTCACCACCCTGAAACACCGCCCCCAGCCCGACCCTCACTGCCATCCACACACCTCCCCAGCCTGACCCTCCCTGCCACCCACCCACCGAGCCAGAATGACCCTCACCGTCATCTACCCACCGCCCCCAAGCTGAACCTCACCATTTTCCACACACCGCGACCAGCCTGACCCTCTCTGCCATCCACACACCTCCCCAGCCTGACCCTCACCGCCATCTACCCACCGCCCCCCAGCCTGAAACTCACCGCTGTCCACCCACCGTCCCCAGCCTGACCCTCACCGCTGTTTAAAACCGCATCCAGCCGGACCCTTGCCGCCATCCACATACTGCCCCCAGCCTGACCCCCCAACATCCACACAACATCCACACCCTGACCCTCACTGCCATCCACACACTGCCCCAAACCTGACCCTCACTGACCCAAAACACAGTCCCCAGCCTGACCCTCACTGCTGTCCACTCACCATCCCCAGCCTGAACCTCACCGCCATTCACACACCGCCCCCAGCCTGACCCTCACCTCCATCCACACACCTTCCCCAACCAGACCCACACCGACGTCCACACACCGTCCTCAGCCTGACCCTCACCACCCTGAAACACCGCCCCCAGCCTGACCCTCACTTCCATCCACACACCTCCTCAGCCTGACCCTCACTGCCAACCACACACCGAGCCAGCCTGTCCCTCACTGACATCTACCCACCACCCCCAGCCTGAACCTCACTGCCATCTACTTACCACCCCTCAGCCTGAAACTCACCGCTGTCCACCTACCGCCCCCAGCCTGACCCTCACCGCCGTCAACACACCGTCCCCAGCCTGACCCTCACCGCTGTTTAAAACCGCATCCAGCCTGACCCTTGCCGCCATCCACATACTGCCCCCAGCCAGACACCCTCCAACATCCACACAACACCCACACCCTGACCCTCACTGCCATCCACACACTGCCCCAAACCTGACCCTCACTTACCCAAAACACAGTCCCCAGCCTGACCCTCACCGCCATCCACACACCGCCACCAGCCTGACCCTCACCTCCATCCACACACCGCCCCCAGCCTGACCCTCACCTCCATCCACACACCGTCCTCAACCTGACCCACACCGTTGTCCACACACCGTCCCCAGCCTGACCCTCACCGTTGGCCACACCCTAGCACCAGCCTGATCTTCACCGCCATTCACACACACTGCCCCCAGCCTAACCTTCACCACACTGAAACACCGCCCCCAGCCTGATCCTCACTGCCATCCACACACCTCCCCAGCTTGACCCTCGCTGCCACCCACCCACCGAGCCAGCCTGACCGTTATCGACATCTACCCACCGCCCCCAGGCTGAACCTCACCACTATCCACCCACCGCGCCCAGCCTGACCCTCACCATCATCCACACACCGCCCCCAGCCTAACCCTCACCACCCTGAAACACCGCCCCCACAGCCTGACCCTCACTGCAGTCCACACACCTCCCCAGCCTGACCCTCACTGCCAAACATGCACCGAGCCAGCCTGTCCCTCACCGACATCTAGACACCACCCCCAGCCTGAACCTCACCACCATCTACCCAGTGCCCCCAGCCTGAACCTCACCGCTGTACACCCACCGCCCCCAGCCTGACCCTCACCACCATCAACCCACCGCCCCCAGCCTGACCCTCACTGCCAACCACACACGGAGCCAGCATGTCCCTCACTGCCATCTACTCACCGCCCCCAGCCTGTCCCTCACCGCCATCTACCCACTGCACCTAGCCTGAACCTCACTGCTGTCCACCCACCGCCCCCAGCCTGACCCTCATCGCCATCAACCCACCGTCCCCAGCCTGAAACTCACTGCTGTCCACCCACCGCCCCCAGCCTGAACCTCTCCGCTATCTACACACCACCCCCAGCCTGACCCTCCCCATCATCCAACACCGCCCCAGCCTGACCCTCACTGCTGTCAAACACTGCCCCTGGCTGACCCACAATGCCACCTGCCCACAGCACCGAACCTGATCCTCACTGCCATCTACACACCGCCCCCAGCCTGACACTCATTGCTGTCCAACACCGCCCCCATTCTAACCCTCACCTCCGTCCAACACGCCTCCAGGCTGTCCCTCAGCTCCGTCAAACACGCCCCAGCCTGACCCACAATGCCACCCGGACACCATCCCCAACCTGACCCTCATCGCCGTCTACACACCGCCCCAAGCCTGACACTATTGCCATCCAACACCGCTCCAAGCCTGACCCTCACCGCCGTCCACACATCGCCCCATGCCTGACCCTCACCGCCATCCAACACCGACCCCCAGCCTGACCCTCACCGCTGTTTAAAACTGCATCCAGTCTGACCTTTCCGCCATCCACACACTGCCCCCAGCCTGACCCCTCCACCATCCACACAGCACCCACACCCTGACCCTCACTGCCATCCACACACCGCCCCAAACCTGACCCTCACTGATCAAAACACAGTCCCTAGCCTGACCCTCACTGCTGTCCACACACCACTCCCAGCCTGACCCTCACTGCCGTCTACTCACCACATCCAGCCTGACCCTCACCGCCGTCCACACACCACTCCCAGCCTGACCCTCACCGCCATTCACACACCACCCACAACCTGACCCTCACCTCCATCCACACACCACCCCCAACCTGACCCTCACCGTTGCCCACACCCCGGCACCAGCCTGATCTTCACTGCCATCCAAACACTGCCCCCAGCCTGACGCTCACCTCCACCTAACCCCGCCCCGAGCCGGACACTCACCAACATGCACACACCGCCCCAAGCATGTCACTCACCGTCATCCACACACCGCCCCAAACCTGATCTACACCGCCCCCAGCCCAACCCTCACCAGAGGACTTGAGGGAGGCAAATGTAATTCCTCCCTTCAAGAAAGGAATTAGGGAAATTCTCGGCAACTACAGACCAGTCAGTCTCACATCTGTCGTCTGCAAGGGGTTAGAAAGGATTCTGAGAGATAGGATTTATGACCCTCTGGAAGAGCATGGTTTGATTAAAGGCAGTCAACACGGCTTTGTGAGGGACAGATCATGCCACACAAATCTTATTGAGTTCTTTGAGTATATTACTAGGAAATTTCATGTGGGTCGAGGGGTGTATGTTGTGTATCTTGACTTCAGTAAGGCATTTGATCAGTTTCCCCATGGTAGGCTCGTTCAGAAGATCAGGAGGAATGGGATACAGGGAAATTCTGCTTGGATCCAGAATTGGCTGGCCAACAGAAGACAGCGAGTGTTATTGGGAGGAAAGTATTCTACATGGAAGTCAGTGGCGAGTGGTGTTCCACAGGGTTCTGTTATTGAGCCTCTACTCTTTGTAATTTTTATTAATGACTTGGATGAGGAGATTGAAGGATGGGTCAGCAAGTTTGCAGATGACACAAAGGTTGGAGGTATCGTTGACAGTATAGACGGCTGTTGTAGGTTTTAGCGGAAAATTGACAGGATGCAGAGATGGGCTGAGATGTGGCAGATGGAGTTTAATCTGGATAAATGCAATGTGATGCATTTTGGAAGGTCGAATTTGAAATCTGAGTAGAGGATTAAAGACAGGATTCTTGGCAGTGTGGAGGAACAGAAGGATCTTGGTGTGCAAGTACATAGATCCCTTAAAATCCTACCCAAGTGGACAGGGTTGTTAAGAAAGCATATGGTATTTTGGCTTTCATTAACAGGAGGATTGAGTTTAAGAGCTGTGAGATCTTGTTGCAGCTCTATAAAACTTTAGTCAGACCGCACTTGGAATACTGCGTCCAGTTCTGTTCGCCCTATTATAGGAAAGATGTGGATGCTTTGGAGAGGATTCAGCGGAGGTTTACCAGGATGCTGCCTGGACTGGAGGGCTTATCTTATGAAGGGAGGTTGACTGAGCTTGGACTTTTTTCATTGGAGGAAAGGAGGAGGAGAGGGGACCTAATTGAGTTGTACAAGATAATGAGAGGCATAGGTAGAGTTGATAGTCAGAGACTTTTTCCCAGGGCAGAAATTGTTAACACGAGGCGTTATAGTTTTATGCTGGTTGGAGGAAAGTATAGAGGGGATCTCAGAGGCAGGTTCCTTACGAAGAAAGCTGTGGGAGCATGGAATGTGTTGCTAGCAGCAGTTCTGGAAGCGAGGTCATTGGGGATATTTAAGATACTGCTGGACATGCATATGGTCACAGAAATTTGAGGGTTTGTACATTAGGTTTACCTTACATGGGGATCAATGGTCAGCACAACAACGTGGGCTGAAGGGCCTATTCTGTGCTGTACTGTTCTATGTCCTATGTTCTATATTCTATGAAGTGTATCTGTACCTTTCGACCATCTGTACTCTGTACTGACAGATAGTGCTCCCTGAATACCTTAAAAACCATCCCCGCAGTATGTTTATCCCCAAAACACCTTGTAAACCTGTTTGTTAACTTTCAGCAGAAGCAGCCTCAGGGCATTGAGCACAGACTGAATTACTCAGTGACGCTTGGATCAGGTCAAATCAAATTCTCAAGCAAACTGATGGCTGGGGATATTCAGTAGCAACGGTGAGGAGAGAGAGGAACAATTCACATTTCAAGTGACCCTTCCTCAAAACGGTCTGTTCTGAAGGTACTTTCCCGCAGAAACCACTGGATTGAAAGGTGAACTCTCTCTCTGTCTCTTTCTCCCTCTCCATTCAGAGATGCTGCCGGTCATGCTTAGCTTCTTCAGCAATCTCTGTAATGATGTTTCAGGTCTCCAGCGCGTCCGTACAGATTGATTTTAGTGTTGAGTTCTCAAGCTTGCTCTATTAAAGGGATTGAATTTCTCTGCTACAAAGGGGGGGTCAGTTACCTCAGCTAACAGACTGTTGGCTCAATCTCTATCGTGTCTGAAATTACCATGAAGCCCCCAGCTTCTCAACCTCGCCCCTCACCTGAGGTGTGTGACCCACCAGGCCTCTCTCTCTGACAAGACAGCAGCTCTCGGGGACTCCTGGTCTATACTAACTTCCCAACTTTAAAAAGGAACTCCAGGAAGAAAGTGGTTCAGGTCAAAATCCTGGAGCTCCCTCCCGAACATCACTGTGGGACACACAAGGATTGCAGGAGGAGAGTACGGCTCACCCCCACCTTCCAGGCAACTATTAGAGGGTGTGGGAATCACATGCAAGCCCCATTTGAAAATAAGTTTTATTACAGAGTCATGGTGGATGGTCACTAAGATTGTTTCTTTACCTCTGTTAAAATCAGCGTAATGACGAAGCAAAGGGTGGGTTGAACAAGACAATGACAGCCTTTCGTAGGTTGGTGTTTATTAAACTTTGAATCGACAGTATGAATGTTTGAGCACTTATTCAATGCATGCAGGTAGCTGCCAGAGGAAGTGATGGGGGCTGGTACAATTGAAACATTTAAAAGGGATGAGGACGAGTATGTGAATAGGAAGGGTTTAGAGCGATATTAGCCAAGTGCGAGCAAATGGAAAGAAATGAGATGAGAATATCTGGTTGGTATGGATGAGTAGGACAGGGGGGTCTGTTTCCAAGCTGTGCATCTCTGTGACTCTGTGCCTCTGAATATTTTATTACAGAGAGTTTCAGACAGGGCTTGGTTTGTGTGTCTCTCATACTTCCTCTGAATCTGCAATCCCTATGTCTCCAAATTTCCACAAGACTCTATGAAATAGAAAAAAAAGAATGTCAGTACTGAGGGAGTGCTGCACTGTCAGAGGGTGAGTACTGAGGGAATGCTGCACTGTCAGAGGGTCAGTACTGAGGGAGTGCTGAACTGCCAGAGGGTCAGCACTGAGGGAATGCTGCACTGTCAGAGGGTCAGTACTGAGGGAGTGCTGCACTGTCAGAGGGTCAACACTGAGAGGATGCTGCACTGTCAGAGGGTCAGAACTGAGGGAATGCTGTACTGTCAGAGGGACAGTACTGAGGGAGTGCTGCACTGACAGAGGGTCAGTACTGAGGGAGTGCTGCACTGTCGGAGGGACAGTACTGAGGGAATGCTGCACTGTAGAAATGTCTGTACAAAGAGAGTGCTGCAGAGTCAGAGTGTCAGTACTGAGGGAATGCTGTTGTGTCAGAGCGTCATTTCTGAGGGTGTGCCGCAGTGTCAAAAGAACAGTACTGAGGGATCGCAGCACTGTCAGAGGGTCAGTGCTGAGGGAGTGCTGCACTGTCAGAGGATCAGTACTGAGGGAGTGTCGCACTGTCAGAGGATCAGTACTGAGGGAGTGCTGCACTGTAAGAGGGTCAGTGCTGAGGGAGTGCTGCACTGTCAGAGGGTCAGTGCTGAGGGAATGCTGCACTGTCAGAGAGTCAGTACTGAGGGAGTGCTGCACTGTCAGAGGGCCAGTGCTGAGGGAGTGCTGCACTGTCAGAGAGTCAGTACTGAGGGAGTGCTGCACTGTCAGAGGGTCAGTACTGAGGAAGTGCTGCACTGTCAGAGGGTCAGTGCTGAGGGAGTGCTGCACTGTCAGAGGGTCAGTGCTGAGGGAGTGCTGCACTGTCAGAGGGTCAGTGCTGAGGGAGTGCTGCACTGTCAGAGGGTCAGTGCTGAAGGAGTGCTGCACTGTCAGAGGATCAGTACTGAGGGAGTGCTGCACTGTCAGAGGGTCAGTGCTGAGGGAGTGCTGCACTGTTGGAGGGTCAGTACTGAGGGAGTGCTGCACTGTCAGAGGGTCAGTGCTGACGGAGTGCTGCACTGTCAGAGGATCAGTACTGAGGGAGTGCCGCACTGTCAGAGGATCAGTACTGAGGGAGTGCTGCACTGTCAGAGGGTCAGTGCTGAGGGAGTGCTGCACTGTCAGAGGATCAGTCCTGAGGGAGTGCTGCACTGTCAGAGGGTCAGTGCTGAGGGAGTGCCGCACTGTCAGAGAGTCAGTGCTGAGGGAGTGCTGCACTGTCAGAGATTCAGTACTGAGGGAGTGCTGCACTGTCAGAGGGTCAGTGCTGAGGGAGTGGTGCACTGTCAGAGGGTCAGTGCTGAGGGAGTGCTGCACTGTCGGAGGGTCAGTGCTGAGGGAGTGCTGCACTGTCGGAGGGTCAGTACTGAGGGAGTGCTGCACTGTCAGAGGGTCAGTGCTGAGGGAGTGCCGCCCTGTCAGAGGATCAGTGCTGAGGGAGTGGTGCACTGTCAGAGGGTCAGTGCTGAGGGAGTGATTAGATTAGACTTACAGTGTGGAAACAGGCCCTTCGGCCCAACAAGTCCACACCGACCCGCCGAAGCGAAACCCACCCATACCCCTACATTACCCCTTACCTAACACTACGGGCAATTTAGCATGGCCAATTCACCTGACCCGCACATCTTTGGACTGTGGGAGGAAACCGGAGCACCCGGAGGAAACCCACGCAGACACGGGGAGAACGTGCAAACTCCACACAGTCAGTCGCCTGAGTCGGGAATTGAACCCGGGTCTTCAGGCGCTGTGAGGCAGCAGTGCTAACCACTGTGCCACCGTGCCGCCCACAACCACTGTGCCACCGTGCCGCCCACAACCACTGTGCCACCGTGCCGCCCACTACCACTGTGCCACCGTGCCGCCCACAACCACTGTGCCACCGTGCCGCCCACAAACCACTGTGCCACCGTGCCGCCCACAACCACTGTGCCACCGTGCCGCCCACTAACGACTGTGCCACCGTGCCGCCCACTGCACTCAGCACTGCACTCAGAGGGTCAGTGCTGAGGGAGTGCTGCACTGTCAGAGGATCAGTCCTGAGGGAGTGCTGCACTGTCAGAGGGTCAGTGCTGAGCGAGTTCTGCACTGTCAGAGAGTCAGTACTGAGGGAGTGCTGCACTGTCAGAGATTCAGTACTGAGGGAGTGCTGCACTGTCAGAGGGTCAGTGCTGAGGGAGTGCTGCACTGTCAGAGGGTCAGTGCTGAGGGAATGCTGCACTGTCAGAGGGTCAGTGCTGAGGGAGTGCTGCACTGTCGGAGGGTCAGTGCTGTGGGAGTGCTGCACTGTTGGAGGGTCAGTGCTGAGGGAGTGCTGCACTGTCAGAGGATCAGTACTGAGGGAGTGCCGCACTGTCAGAGGATCAGTACTGAGGGAGTGCTGCACTGTCAGAGGGTCAGTGCTGAGGGAGTGCTGCACTGTCAGAGTATCAGTACTGAGGGAGTGCCGCACTGTCAGAGGATCAGTACTGAGGGAGTGCTGCACTGTCAGAGGGTCAGTACTGAGGGAGTGCTACACTGTCAGAGGGTCAGTGTGGGGTGAGTGCAGCATTGTCAGTGGATCAGTGTGGTGGGAGTGCAGCATTGTCAGAGAGTCAGAGTGGAGGGAGTGCAGCATTGTCAGAGGGTCAGTGTGGAGGGGGTGCAGCATTGTCAGAGTGTCAGTGTGGAGGGAGTGCAGCATTGTCAGAGAGTCAGGACGGAGGGATTGCTGTGCAGTGAGAGGGTCAGTAATGATGAAGAGCACACTCTCTGAGGGTCAGTGCTAATAGATGACCATGCTGTCAGAGTGCTGCACTGCGAGAGGATTACTACTGAGGGAGCGCTGCAATGTTAGAACTGAGGGGGCACTGCACTCTGAGGGGATTAGTACTGAGGGATCACCACGCTGTGAGGGTGTCAGTACTGAGGGAGCACCACACTATGTGTCGGACAGTCAGTATTGATTGATTGCTGCATTGCCAGAGAGTCAGTACTGAGAGTGTGATGGACTCTCAAAGGGTCATGACTGAGGGAGCGCTACAGTGTGTCTGTTCTGAGGGAGTGTTGTTTCAGAGGTTCAGTACTGAGGGAGTGTTGCACTGCCAAAGGGTCAGTACTGAGGCATTGCTGGACTATCAGAACTGCTGGAATGAGAAAATGCGTCAGATTGTCAGTACTGAGGGAGGTCTGCTCTGTCGGAGGGTCAGTACTGACAAAATGCCACATTTTCGGAGGGTCAGTACTGAGGGAATGCCACACTGTATGAGTATCAGTACGGAGGGAATGCCACACTATAGAAATGTCTGTACAAAGAGAGTGTTGCAGAGTCAGAGTGTCAGTACTGAGGGAATGCTGTTGTGTCAGAGCGTCATTTCTGAGGGTGTGCCGCAGTAACAAAAGAACAGTACTGAGGGATCGCAGCACTGTCAGAGGATCAGTACTGAGGGAGTGCTGCACTGTCAGAGGGTCAGTGCTGAGGGAATGCTGCACTGTCAGAGAGTCAGTACTGAGGGAGTGCTGCACTGTCAGAGGGTCAGTGCTGAGGGAGTGCTGCACTGTCAGAGAGTCAGTACTGAGGGAGTGCTGCACTGTCAGAGGGTCAGTACTGAGGGAGTGCTGCACTGTCAGAGGGTCAGTGCTGAGGGAGTGCTGCACTGTCAGAGAGTCAGTACTGAGGGAGTGCTGCACTGTCAGAGGGTCAGTACTGAGGAAGTGCTGCACTGTCAGAGGGTCAGTGCTGAGGGAGTGCTGCACTGTTGGAGGGTCAGTGCTGAGGGAGTGCTGCACTGTCAGAGGGTCAGTGCTGAGGGAGTGCTGCACTGTCGGAGGCTCAGTACTGAGGGAGTGCTGCACTGTCAGAGCGTCAGTGCTGAAGGAGTGCTGCACTGTCAGAGGATCAGTACTGAGGGAATGCCGCACTGTCAGATGATCAGTACTGAGAGAGTGCTGCACTGTCAGAGGGTCAGTGCTGAGGAAGTGCTGCACTGTCAGAGAGTCAGTACTGGGGGAGTGCTGCACTGTCAGAGATTCAGTACTGAGGGAGTGCTGCACTGTCAGAGGGTCAGTGCTGAGGGAGTGCTGCACCGTCAGAGGATCAGTCCTGAGGGAGTGCTGCACTGTCAGAGGGTCAGTGCTGAGGGAGTGCTGCACTGTCGGAGGGTCAGTACTGAGGGAGTGCTGCACTGTCAGAGGGTGAGTACTGAGGGAATGCTGCACTGTCAGAGGGTCAGTACTGAGGGAGTGCTGAACTGCCAGAGGGTCAGCACTGAGGGAATGCTGCACTGTCAGAGGGTCAGTACTGAGGGAGTGCTGCACTGTCAGAGGGTCAACACTGAGAGAGTGCTGCACTGTCAGAGGGTCAGAACTGAGGGAATGCTGTACTGTCAGAGGGACAGTACTGAGGGAGTGCTGCACTGACAGAGGGTCAGTACTGAGGGAGTGCTGCACTGTCGGAGGGACAGTACTGAGGGAATGCTGCACTGTAGAAATGTCTGTACAAAGAGAGTGCTGCAGAGTCAGAGTGTCAGTACTGAGGGAATGCTGTTGTGTCAGAGCGTCATTTCTGAGGGTGTGCCGCAGTGTCAAAAGAACAGTACTGAGGGATCGCAGCACTGTCAGAGGGTCAGTGCTGTGGGAGTGCTGCACTGTCAGAGGATCAGTACTGAGGGAGTGTCGCACTGTCAGAGGATCAGTACTGAGGGAGTGCTGCACTGTCAGAGGGTCAGTGCTGAGGGAGTGCTGCACTGTCAGAGGGTCAGTGCTGAGGGAGTGCTGCACTGTTGGAGGGTCAGTGCTGAGGGAGTGCTGCACTGTCAGAGGATCAGTACTGAGGGAGTGCCGCACTGTCAGAGGATCAGTACTGAGGGAGTGCTGCACTGTCAGAGGGTCAGTGCTGAGGGAGTGCTGCACTGTCAGAGTATCAGTAATGAGGGAGTGCCGCACTGTCAGAGGATCAGTACTGAGGGAGTGCTGCACTGTCAGAGGGTCAGTACTGAGGGAGTGCTACACTGTCAGAGGGTCAGTGTGGGGTGAGTGCAGCATTGTCAGTGGATCAGTGTGGTGGGAGTGCAGCATTGTCAGAGAGTCAGAGTGGAGGGAGTGCAGCATTGTCAGAGGGTCAGTGTGGAGGGGTTGCAGCATTGTCAGAGTGTCAGTGTGGAGGGAGTGCAGCATTGTCAGAGAGTCAGGACGGAGGGATTGCTGTGCAGTGAGATGGTCAGTAATGATGAAGAGCACACTCTCTGAGGGTCAGTGCTAATAGATGACCATGCTGTCAGAGTGCTGCACTGCGAGAGGATTACTACTGAGGGAGCGCTGCAATGTTAGAACTGAGGGGGCACTGCACTCTGAGGGGATTAGTACTGAGGGATCACCACGCTGTGAGGGTGTCAGTACTGAGGGAGCACTACACTATGTGTCGGACAGTCAGTATTGATTGATTGCTGCATTGCCAGAGAGTCAGTACTGAGAGTGTGATGGACTCTCAAAGAGTCATGACTGAGGGAGCGCGACAGTGTGTCTGTTCTGAGGGAGTGTTGTTTCAGAGGTTCAGTACTGAGGAAGTGTTGCACTGCCAAAGGGTCAGTACTGAGGCATTGCTGGACTATCAGAACTGCTGGAATGAGAAAATGCGTCAGATTGTCAGTACTGAGGGAGGTCTGCTCTGTCGGAGGGTCAGTACTGACAAAATGCCACATTGTCGGAGGGTCAGTACTGAGGGAATGCCACACTGTTGAGTATCAGTACGGAGGGAATGCCACACTGTAGAAGTGTCTGTACAAAGAGAGTGTTGCAGAGTCAGAGTGTCAGTACTGAGGGAATGCTGTTGTGTCAGAGCGTCATTTCTGAGGGTGTGCCGCAGTGACAAAAGAACAGTACTGAGGGATCGCAGCACTTTCAGAGGATCAGTACTGAGGGAGTGCTGCACTGTCAGAGGGTCAGTGCTGAGGGAATGCTGCACTGTCAGAGAGTCAGTACTGAGGGAGTGCTGCACTGTCAGAGGGTCAGTGCTGAGGGAGTGCTGCACTGTCAGAGAGTCAGTACTGAGGGAGTGCTGCACTGTCAGAGAGTCAGTACTGAGGGAGTGCTGCACTGTCAGAGGGTCAGTGCTGAGGGAGTGCTGCACTGTCAGAGAGTCAGTACTGAGGGAGTGCTGCACTGTCAGAGGGTCAGTACTGAGGGAGTGCTGCACTGTCAGAGGGTCAGTGCTGAGGGAGTGCTGCACTGTCAGAGAGTCAGTACTGAGGGAGTGCTGCACTGTCAGAGGGTCAGTACTGAGGAAGTGCTGCACTGTCAGAGGGTCAGTGCTGAGGGAGTGCTGCACTGTTGGAGGGTCAGTGCTGAGGGAGTGCTGCACTGTCAGAGGGTCAGTGCTGAGGGAGGGCTGCACTGTCGGAGGCTCAGTACTGAGGGAGTGCTGCACTGTCAGAGGGTCAGTGCTGAAGGAGTGCTGCACTGTCAGAGGATCAGTACTGAGGGAATGCCGCACTGTCAGATGATCAGTACTGAGAGAGTGCTGCACTGTCAGAGGGTCAGTGCTGAGGAAGTGCTGCACTGTCAGAGAGTCAGTACTGGGGGAGTGCTGCACTGTCAGAGATTCAGTACTGAGGGAGTGCTGCACTGTCAGAGTGTCAGTGCTGAGGGAGTGCTGCACTGTCAGAGGATCAGTCCTGAGGGAGTGCTGCACTGTCAGAGGGTCAGTGCTGAGGGAGTGCAGCACTGTCGGAGGGTCAGTACTGAGGGAGTGCTGCACTGTCAGAGGGTCAGTGCTGATGGACAGCTGCACTGTCAGAGGATCAGTACTGAGGGAGTGCCGCACTGTCAGAGGATCAGTGCTGAGGGAGTGCTGCACTGTCAGAGGATCAGGACTGAGGGAGTGCTGCACTGTCAGAGGGTCAGTGCTGAGGGAGTGCTGCACTGTCCGAGGATCAGTACTGAGGGAGTGCTGCACTGTCAGAGGATCAATCCTGAGGGAGTGCTGCACTGTCAGAGGGTCAGTGCTGTGGGAGTGCTGCACTGTCGGAGGGTCAGTACTGAGGGAGTGCTGCACTGTCAGAGGGTCAGTGCTGATGGAGAGCTGCACTGTCAGAGGATCAGTACTGAGGGAGTGCTGCACTGTCAGAGGATCAGTACTGAGGGAGTGCTGCACAGTCAGAGGGTCAGTGCTGAGGGAGTGCTGCACTGTCAGAGGATCAGTACTGAGGGAGTGCTGCACTGTCAGAGGATCAGTACTGAGGGAGTGCTGCACTGTCAGAGGGTCAGTGCTGAGGGAGTGCTGCACTGTCAGAGGATCAGTACTGAGGGAGTGCTGCACTGTCAGAGGGTCAGTGCTGAGGGAGTGCTGCACTGTCAGAGGATCAGTACTGAGGGAGTGCTACACTGTCAGAGGGTCAGTGTGGGGTGAGTGCAGCATTGTCAGTGGATCAGTGTGGTGGGAGTGCAGCATTGTCAGAGAGTCAGAGTGGAGAAGTGCAGCATTGTCAGAGTGTCAGTGCTGAGGGAGTGCTGCACTGTCAGAGGATCAGTACTGAGGGAGTGCCGCACTGTCAGAGGATCAGTACTGAGGGAGTGCTGCACTGTCAGTGGGTCAGTGCTGAGGGAGTGCTGCACTGTTGGAGGGTCAGTACTGAGGGAGTGCTGCACTGTCAGAGGGTCAGTGCTGAGGGAGTGCTGCACTGTCAGAGGATCAGTACTGAGGGAGTGCCGCACTGTCAGAGGATCAGTACTGAGGGAGTGCTGCACTGTCAGAGGGTCAGTGCTGAGGGAGTGCTGCACTGTCAGAGGATCAGTCCTGAGGGAGTGCTGCACTGTCAGAGGGTCAGTGCTGAGGGAGTGCTGCACTGTCAGAGATTCAGTACTGAGGGAGTGCTGCACTGTCAGAGGGTCAGTGCTGAGGGAGTGGTGCACTGTCAGAGGGTCAGTGCTGAGGGAGTGCTGCACTGTCAGAGGGTCAGTGCTGAGGGAGTGCTGCACTGTTGGAGGGTCAGTACTGAGGGAGTGCCGCACTGTCAGAGGGTCAGTGCTGAGGGAGTGCTGTACTGTCAGAGGATCAGTACTGAGGGAGTGCAGCACTGTCAGAGGATCAGTACTGAGGGAGTGCTGCACTGTCAGAGGGTCAGTGCTGAGGGAGTGCTGCACTGTCAGAGGGTCAGTGCTGAGGGAGTGCTGCACTGTCAGAGGGTCAGTGCTGAGGGAGTGCTGCACTGTCAGAGGGTCAGTGCTGAGGGAGTGCTGCAATGTCAGAGGATCAGTACTGAGGGAGTGCCGCACTGTCAGAGGATCAGTACTGAGGGAGTGCTGCACTGTCAGAGGGTCAGTGCTGAGGGAGTGCTGCACTGTCAGAGGGTCAGTGCTGAGGGAGGTCTGCTCTGTCGGAGGGTCAGTACTGACAAAATGCCACATTGTCGGAGGGTCAGTACTGAGGGAATGCCACACTGTATGAGTATCAGTACGGAGGGAATGCCACACTGTAGAAATGTCTGTACAAAGAGAGTGTTGCAGAGTCAGAATGTCAGTACTGAGGGAATGCTGTTGTGTCAGAGCGTCATTTCTGAGGGTGTGCCGCAGTGTCAAAAGAACAGTACTGAGGGATCGCAGCACTGTCAGAGGGTCAGTGTTGAGGGAGTGCTGCACTGTCAGAGGATCTTTACTGAGGGAGTGTCGCACTGTCAGAGGATCAGTACTGAGGGAGTGCTGCACTGTCAGAGGGTCAGTGCTGAGGGAGTGCTGCACTGTCAGAGGGTCAGTGCTGAGGGAATGCTGCACTGTCAGAGAGTCAGTACTGAGGGAGTGCTGCACTGTCAGAGGGCCAGTGCTGAGGGAGTGCTGCACTGTCAGAGAGTCAGTACTGAGGGAGTGCTGCACTGTCAGAGGGTCAGTACTGAGGAAGTGCTGCACTGTCAGAGGGTCAGTGCTGAGGGAGTGCTGCACTGTCAGAGGGTCAGTGCTGAGGGAGTGCTGCACTGTCAGATGGTCAGTGCTGAGGGAGTGCTGCACTGTCAGAGGGTCAGTGCTGAAGGAGTGCTGCACTGTCAGAGGATCAGTACTGAGGGAGTGCTGCACTGTCAGAGGGTCAGTGCTGAGGGAGTGCTGCACTGTTGGAGGGTCAGTACTGAGGGAGTGCTGCACTTTGAGAGGGTCAGTACTGAGGGAGTGCTGCACTGTCAGAGGATCAGTACTGAGGGAGTGCCGCACTGTCAGAGGATCAGTCCTGAGGGAGTGCTGCACTGTCAGAGGGTCAGTGCTGAGGGAGTGCTGCACTGTCAGAGAGTCAGTGCTGAGGGAGTGCTGCACTGTCAGAGGATCAGTACTGAGGGAGTGGTGCACTGTCAGAGAGTCAGTGCTGAGGGAGTGGTGCACTGTCAGAGGGTCAGTGCTGAGGGAGTGCTGCACTGTCAGAGGGTCAGTGCTGAGGGAGTGCTGCACTGTCGGAGGGTCAGTACTGAGGGAGTGCTGCACTGTCAGAGGGTCAGTGCTGAGGGAGTGCCGCACTGTCAGAGGATCAGTACTGAGGGAGTGCTGCACTGTCAGAGGGTCAGTGCTGAGGGAGTGGTGCACTGTCAGAGGGTCAGTGCTGAGGGAGTGCTGCACTGTCAGAGGGTCAGTGCTGAGGGAGTGCTGCACTGTTGGAGGGTCAGTACTGAGGGAGTGCTGCACTGTCAGAGGGTCAGTGCTGAGGGAGTGCTGCACTGTCAGAGGATCAGTACTGAGGGTGTGCCGCACTGTCAGAGGATCAGTACTGAGGGAGTGCTGCACTGTCAGAGGGTCTGTGCTGCGGGAGTGCTGCACTGTCAGAGGATCAGTCCTGAGGGAGTGCTGCACTGTCAGAGGGTCAGTGCTGATGGAGTGCTGCACTGTCAAAGAGTCAGTACTGAGGGAGTGCTGCACTGTCAGAGATTCAGTACTGAGGGAGTGCTGCACTGTCAGAGCGTCAGTGCTGAGGGAGTGCTGCACTGTCAGAGGGTCAGTGCTGAGGGAGTGCTGCACTGTCAGAGGGTCAGTGCTGAGGGAGTGCTGCACTGTCGGAGGGTCAGTGCTGAGGGAGTGCTGCACTGTTGGAGGGTCAGTGCTGAGGGAGTTCTGCACTGTCAGAGGATCAGTACTGAGGGAGTGCTGCACTGTCAGAGGGTCAGTGCTGAGGGAGTGCTGCACTGTCAGAGTATCAGTACTGAGGGAGTGCCGCACTGTCAGAGGATCAGTACTGAGTGAATGCTGCACTGTCAGAGGGTCAGTACTGAGGGAGTGCTACACTGTCAGAGGGTCAGTGTGGGGTGAGTGCAGCATTGTCAGTGGATCAGTGTGGTGGGATTGCAGCATTGTCAGAGAGTCAGAGTGGAGGGAGTGCAGCACTGTAAGAGGGTCAGTGCTGAGGGAGTGCTGCACTGTTGGAGGGTCAGTACTGAGGGAGTGCTGCACTGTCAGAGGGTCAGTGCTGAGGGAGTGCTGCACTGTCAGAGGATCAGTACTGAGGGAGTGCCGCACTGTCAGAGGATCAGTACTGAGGGAGTGCTGCACTGTCAGAGGGTCAGTGCTGAGGGAGTGCTGCACTGTCAGAGGATCAGTCCTGAGGGAGTGCTGCACTGTCAGAGGGTCAGTGCTGAGGGAGTGCTGCACTGTCGGAGGGTCAGTGCTGAGGGAGTGCTGCACTGTCAGAGGATCAGTCCTGAGGGAGTGCTGCACTGTCAGAGGGTCAGTACTGAGGGAGTGCTGCACTGTCAGAGGGTCAGTGCTGAGGGAATGCTGCACTGTCAGAGGGTCAGTGCTGAGGGAGTGCTGCACTGTCGGAGAGTCAGTGCTGAGGGAGTGCTGCACTGTCAGAGGATCAGTACTGTGGGAGTGCCGCACTGTCAGAGGATCAGTACTGAGGGAGTGCTGCACTGTCAGAGGGTCAGTGCTGAGGGAGTGCTGCACTGTCAGAGTATCAGTACTGAGGGAGTGCCGCACTGTCAGAGGATCAGTGCTGAGGGAGTGCTGCACTGTCAGAGGGTCAGTACTGAGGGAGTGCTACACTGTCAGAGGGTCAGTGTGGGGTGAGTGCAGCATTGTCAGTGGATCAGTGTGGTGGGAGTGCAGCATTGTCAGAGAGTCAGAGTGGAGGGAGTGCAGCATTGTCAGAGGGTCAGTGTGGAGGGGGTGCAGCATTGTCAGAGTGTCAGTGTGGAGGGAGTGCAGCATTGTCAGAGAGTCAGGACGGAGGGATTGCTGTGCAGTGAGAGGGTCAGTAATGATGAAGAGCACACTTTCTGAGGGTCAGTGCTAATAGATGACCATGCTGTCAGAGTGCTGCACTGCGAGAGGATTACTACTGAGGGAGCGCTGCAATGTTAGAACTGAGGGGGCACTGCACTGTCAGAGGATCAGTACTGAGGGAGTGCTGCACTGTCAGAGGGTCAGTACTGAGGGAGTGCTGCACTGTCAGTGGGTCAGTGCTGAGGGAGTGCTGCACTGTTGGAGGGTCAGTACTGAGGGAGTGCTGCACTGTCAGAGGGTCAGTGCTGAGTGAGTGCTGCACTGTCAGAGGATCAGTACTGAGGGAGTGCCGCACTGTCAGAGGATCAGTACTGAGGGAGTGCTGCACTGTCAGAGGGTCAGTGCTGAGGAAGTGCTGCACTGTCAGAGGATCAGTCCTGAGGGAGTGCTGCACTGTCAGAGGGTCAGTGCTGAGGGAATGCTGCACTGTCGGAGGGTCAGTGCTGTGGGAGTGCTGCACTGTTGGAGGGTCAGTGCTGAGGGAGTGCTGCACTGTCAGAGGATCAGTACTGAGGGAGTGCCGCACTGTCAGAGGATCAGTACTGAGGGAGTGCTGCACTGTCAGAGGGTCAGTGCTGAGGGAGTGCTGCACTGTCAGAGTATCAGTACTGAGGGAGTGCCGCACTGTCAGAGGATCAGTACTGAGGGAGTGCTGCACTGTCAGAGGGTCAGTACTGAGGGAGTGCTACACTGTCAGAGGGTCAGTGTGGGGTGAGTGCAGCATTGTCAGTGGATCAGTGTGGTGGGAGTGCAGCATTGTCAGAGAGTCAGAGTGGAGGGAGTGCAGCATTGTCAGAGGGTCAGTGTGGAGGGGGTGCAGCATTGTCAGAGTGTCAGTGTGGAGGGAGTGCAGCATTGTCAGAGAGTCAGGACGGAGGGATTGCTGTGCAGTGAGAGGGTCAGTAATGATGAAGAGCACACTCTCTGAGGGTCAGTGCTAATAGATGACCATGCTGTCAGAGTGCTGCACTGCGAGAGGATTACTACTGAGGGAGCGCTGCAATGTTAGAACTGAGGGGGCACTGCACTCTGAGGGGATTAGTACTGAGGGATCACCACGCTGTGAGGGTGTCAGTACTGAGGGAGCACCACACTATGTGTCGGACAGTCAGTATTGATTGATTGCTGCATTGCCAGAGAGTCAGTACTGAGAGTGTGATGGACTCTCAAAGGGTCATGACTGAGGGAGCGCTACAGTGTGTCTGTTCTGAGGGAGTGTTGTTTCAGAGGTTCAGTACTGAGGGAGTGTTGCACTGCCAAAGGGTCAGTACTGAGGCATTGCTGGACTATCAGAACTGCTGGAATGAGAAAATGCGTCAGATTGTCAGTACTGAGGGAGGTCTGCTCTGTCGGAGGGTCAGTACTGACAAAATGCCACATTTTCGGAGGGTCAGTACTGAGGGAATGCCACACTGTATGAGTATCAGTACGGAGGGAATGCCACACTATAGAAATGTCTGTACAAAGAGAGTGTTGCAGAGTCAGAGTGTCAGTACTGAGGGAATGCTGTTGTGTCAGAGCGTCATTTCTGAGGGTGTGCCGCAGTAACAAAAGAACAGTACTGAGGGATCGCAGCACTGACAGAGGATCAGTACTGAGGGAGTGCTGCACTGTCAGAGGGTCAGTGCTGAGGGAATGCTGCACTGTCAGAGAGTCAGTACTGAGGGAGTGCTGCACTGTCAGAGGGTCAGTGCTGAGGGAGTGCTGCACTGTCAGAGAGTCAGTACTGAGGGAGTGCTGCACTGTCAGAGGGTCAGTACTGAGGGAGTGCTGCACTGTCAGAGGGTCAGTGCTGAGGGAGTGCTGCACTGTCAGAGAGTCAGTACTGAGGGAGTGCTGCACTGTCAGAGGGTCAGTACTGAGGAAGTGCTGCACTGTCAGAGGGTCAGTGCTGAGGGAGTGCTGCACTGTTGGAGGGTCAGTGCTGAGGGAGTGCTGCACTGTCAGAGGGTCAGTGCTGAGGGAGTGCTGCACTGTCGGAGGCTCAGTACTGAGGGAGTGCTGCACTGTCAGAGCGTCAGTGCTGAAGGAGTGCTGCACTGTCAGAGGGTCAGTGCTGAGGAAGTGCTGCACTGTCAGAGAGTCAGTACTGGGGGAGTGCTGCACTGTCAGAGATTCAGTACTGAGGGAGTGCTGCACTGTCAGAGGGTCAGTGCTGAGGGAGTGCTGCACTGTCAGAGGGTGAGTACTGAGTGAATGCTGCACTGTCAGAGGGTCAGTACTGAGGGAGTGCTGAACTGCCAGAGGGTCAGCACTGAGGGAATGCTGCACTGTCAGAGGGTCAGTACTGAGGGAGTGCTGCACTGTCAGAGGGTCAACACTGAGAGAGTGCTGCACTGTCAGAGGGTCAGAACTGAGGGAATGCTGTACTGTCAGAGGGTCAGTACTGAGGGAGTGCTGCACTGACAGAGGGTCAGTACTGAGGGAGTGCTGCACTGTCGGAGGGACAGTACTGAGGGAATGCTGCACTGTAGAAATGTCTGTACAAAGAGAGTGCTGCAGAGTCAGAGTGTCAGTACTGAGGGAATGCTGTTGTGTCAGAGCGTCATTTCTGAGGGTGTGCCGCAGTGTCAAAAGAACAGTACTGAGGGATCGCAGCACTGTCAGAGGGTCAGTGCTGTGGGAGTGCTGCACTGTCAGAGGATCAGTACTGAGGGAGTGTCGCACTGTCAGAGGATCAGTACTGAGGGAGTGCTGCACTGTCAGAGGGTCAGTGCTGAGGGAGTGCTGCACTGTCAGAGGGTCAGTGCTGAGGGAGTGCTGCACTGTCGGAGGGTCAGTGCTGAGGGAGTGCTGCACTGTTGGAGGGTCAGTGCTGAGGGAGTGCTGCACTGTCAGAGGATCAGTACTGAGGGAGTGCCGCACTGTCAGAGGATCAGTACTGAGGGAGTGCTGCACTGTCAGAGGGTCAGTGCTGAGGGAGTGCTGCACTGTCAGAGTATCAGTAATGAGGGAGTGCCGCACTGTCAGAGGATCAGTACTGAGGGAGTGCTGCACTGTCAGAGGGTCAGTACTGAGGGAGTGCTACACTGTCAGAGGGTCAGTGTGGGGTGAGTGCAGCATTGTCAGTGGATCAGTGTGGTGGGAGTGCAGCATTGTCAGAGAGTCAGAGTGGAGGGAGTGCAGCATTGTCAGAGAGTCAGGACGGAGGGATTGCTGTGCAGTGAGATGGTCAGTAATGATGAAGAGCACACTCTCTGAGGGTCAGTGCTAATAGATGACCATGCTGTCAGAGTGCTGCACTGCGAGAGGATTACTACTGAGGGAGCGCTGCAATGTTAGAACTGAGGGGGCACTGCACTCTGAGGGGATTAGTACTGAGGGATCACCACGCTGTGAGGGTGTCAGTACTGAGGGAGCACCACACTATGTGTCGGACAGTCAGTATTGATTGATTGCTGCATTGCCAGAGAGTCAGTACTGAGAGTGTGATGGACTCTCAAAGAGTCATGACTGAGGGAGCGCGACAGTGTGTCTGTTCTGAGGGAGTGTTGTTTCAGAGGTTCAGTACTGAGGGAGTGTTGCACTGCCAAAGGGTCAGTACTGAGGCATTGCTGGACTATCAGAACTGCTGGAATGAGAAAATGCGTCAGATTGTCAGTACTGAGGGAGGTCTGCTCTGTCGGAGGGTCAGTACTGACAAAATGCCACATTGTCGGAGGGTCAGTACTGAGGGAATGCCACACTGTTGAGTATCAGTACGGAGGGAATGCCACACTGTAGAAGTGTCTGTACAAAGAGAGTGTTGCAGAGTCAGAGTGTCAGTACTGAGGGAATGCTGTTGTGTCAGAGCGTCATTTCTGAGGGTTTGCCGCAGTGACAAAAGAACAGTACTGAGGGATCGCAGCACTGTCAGAGGATCAGTACTGAGGGAGTGCTGCACTGTCAGAGGGTCAGTGCTGAGGGAATGCTGCACTGTCAGAGAGTCAGTACTGAGGGAGTGCTGCACTGTCAGAGGGTCAGTGCTGAGGGAGTGCTGCACTGTCAGAGAGTAAGTACTGAGGGAGTGCTGCACTGTCAGAGAGTCAGTACTGAGGGAGTGCTGCACTGTCAGAGAGTCAGTACTGAGGGAGTGCTGCACTGTCAGAGGGTCAGTACTGAGGGAGTGCTGCACTGTCAGAGGGTCAGTGCTGAGGGAGTGCTGCACTGTCAGAGAGTCAGTACTGAGGGAGTGCTGCACTGTCAGAGGGTCAGTACTGAGGAAGTGCTGCACTGTCAGAGGGTCAGTGCTGAGGGAGTGCTGCACTGTTGGAGGGTCAGTGCTGAGGGAGTGCTGCACTGTCAGAGGGTCAGTGTTGAGGGAGGGCTGCACTGTCGGAGGCTCAGTACTGAGGGAGTGCTGCACTGTCAGAGGGTCAGTGCTGAAGGAGTGCTGCACTGTCAGAGGATCAGTACTGAGGGAATGCCGCACTGTCAGATGATCAGTACTGAGAGAGTGCTGCACTGTCAGAGGGTCAGTGCTGAGGAAGTGCTGCACTGTCCGAGAGTCAGTACTGGGGGAGTGCTGCACTGTCAGAGATTCAGTACTGAGGGAGTGCTGCACTGTCAGAGTGTCAGTGCTGAGGGAGTGCTGCACTGTCAGAGTGTCAGTGCTGAGGGAGTGCTGCACTGTCAGAGGATCAGTCCTGAGGGAGTGCTGCACTGTCAGAGGGTCAGTGCTGAGGGAGTGCAGCACTGTCGGAGGGTCAGTACTGAGGGAGTGCTGCACTGTCAGAGGGTCAGTGCTGATGGACAGCTGCACTGTCAGAGGATCAGTACTGAGGGAGTGCCGCACTGTCAGAGGATCAGTGCTGAGGGAGTGCTGCACTGTCAGAGGATCAGGACTGAGGGAGTGCTGCACTGTCAGAGGGTCAGTGCTGAGGGAGTGCTGCACTGTCAGAGGATCAGTACTGAGGGAGTGCTGCACTGTCAGAGGATCAATCCTGAGGGAGTGCTGCACTGTCAGAGGGTCAGTGCTGAGGGAGTGCTGCACTGTCGGAGGGTCAGTACTGAGGGAGTGCTGCACTGTCAGAGGGTCAGTGCTGATGGAGAGCTGCACTGTCAGAGGATCAGTACTGAGGGAGTGACGCACTGTCAGAGGATCAGTGCTGAGGGAGTGCTGCACTGTCAGAGGATCAGTACTGAGGGAGTGCTGCACAGTCAGAGGGTCAGTGCTGAGGGAGTGCTGCACTGTCAGAGGATCAGTACTGAGGGAGTGCTGCACTGTCAGAGGATCAGTACTGAGGGAGTGCTGCACTGTCAGAGGGTCAGTGCTGAGGGAGTGCTGCACTGTCAGAGGATCAGTACTGAGGGAGTGCTGCACTGTCAGAGGGTCAGTGCTGAGGGAGTGCTGCACTGTCAGAGGATCAGTACTGAGGGAGTGCTGCACTGTCAGAGGATCAGTACTGAGGGAGTGCTACACTGTCAGAGGGTCAGTGTGGGGTGAGTGCAGCATTGTCAGTGGATCAGTGTGGTGGGAGTGCAGCATTGTCAGAGAGTCAGAGTGGAGGGAGTGCAGCATTGTCAGAGTGTCAGTGCTGAGGGAGTGCTGCACTGTCAGAGGATCAGTACTGAGGGAGTGCCGCACTGTCAGAGGATCAGTACTGAGGGAGTGCTGCACTGTCAGTGGGTCAGTGCTGAGGGAGTGCTGCACTGTTGGAGGGTCAGTACTGAGGGAGTGCTGCACTGTCAGAGGGTCAGTGCTGAGTGAGTGCTGCACTGTCAGAGGGTCAGTACTGAGGGAGTGCCGCACTGTCAGAGGATCAGTACTGAGGGAGTGCTGCACTGTCAGAGGGTCAGTGCTGAGGGAGTGCTGCACTGTCAGAGGATCAGTCCTGAGGGAGTGCTGCACTGTCAGAGGGTCAGTGCTGAGGGAGTGCTGCACTGTCAGAGATTCAGTACTGAGGGAGTGCTGCACTGTCAGAGGGTCAGTGCTGAGGGAGTGGTGCACTGTCAGAGGGTCAGTGCTGAGGGAGTGCTGCACTGTCAGAGGGTCAGTGCTGAGGGAGTGCTGCACTGTTGGAGGGTCAGTACTGAGGGAGTGCCGCACTGTCAGAGGGTCAGTGCTGAGGGAGTGCTGCACTGTCAGATGATCAGTACTGAGGGAGTGCAGCACTGTCAGAGGATCAGTACTGAGGGAGTGCTGCACTGTCAGAGGGTCAGTGCTGAGGGAGTGCTGCACTGTCAGAGGGTCAGTGCTGAGGGAGTGCTGCACTGTCAGAGGGTCAGTGCTGAGGGAGTGCTGCACTGTCAGAGGGTCAGTGCTGAGGGAGTGCTGCAATGTCAGAGGATCAGTACTGAGGGAGTGCCGCACGGTCAGAGGATCAGTACTGAGGGAGTGCTGCACTGTCAGAGGGTCAGTGCTGAGGGAGTGCTGCACTGTCAGAGGGTCAGTGCTGAGGGAGGTCTGCTCTGTCGGAGGGTCAGTACTGACAAAATGCCACATTGTCGGAGGGTCAGTACTGAGGGAATGCCACACTGTATGAGTATCAGTACGGAGGGAATGCCACACTGTAGAAATGTCTGTACAAAGAGAGTGTTGCAGAGTCAGAACGTCAGTACTGAGGGAATACTGTTGTGTCAGAGCGTCATTTCTGAGGGTGTGCCGCAGTGTCAAAAGAACAGTACTGAGGGATCGCAGCACTGTCAGAGGGTCAGTGTTGAGGGAGTGCTGCACTGTCAGA
Source organism: Hemiscyllium ocellatum (assembly GCF_020745735.1). Taxonomy (NCBI): domain Eukaryota; kingdom Metazoa; phylum Chordata; class Chondrichthyes; order Orectolobiformes; family Hemiscylliidae; genus Hemiscyllium; species Hemiscyllium ocellatum. The sequence goes on along the minus strand of NC_083421.1, from coordinate 38,908 downwards.
GGATCTTTACTGAGGGAGTGTCGCACTGTCAGAGGATCAGTACTGAGGGAGTGCTGCACTGTCAGAGGGTCAGTGCTGAGGGAGTGCTGCACTGTCAGAGGGTCAGTGCTGAGGGAATGCTGCACTGTCAGAGAGTCAGTACTGAGGGAGTGCTGCACTGTCAGAGGGCCAGTGCTGAGGGAGTGCTGCACTGTCAGAGAGTCAGTACTGAGGGAGTGCTGCACTGTCAGAGGGTCAGTACTGAGGAAGTGCTGCACTGTCAGAGGGTCAGTGCTGAGGGAGTGCTGCACTGTCAGAGGGTCAGTGCTGAGGGAGTGCTGCACTGTCAGATGGTCAGTGCTGAGGGAGTGCTGCACTGTCAGAGGGTCAGTGCTGAAGGAGTGCTGCACTGTCAGAGGATCAGTACTGAGGGAGTGCTGCACTGTCAGAGGATCAGTACTGAGGGAGTGCTGCACTGTTGGAGGGTCAGTACTGAGGGAGTGCTGCACTTTGAGAGGGTCAGTGCTGAGGGAGTGCTGCACTGTCAGAGGATCAGTACTGAGGGAGTGCCGCACTGTCAGAGGATCAGTACTGAGGGAGTGCTGCACTGTCAGAGGGTCAGTGCTGAGGGAGTGCTGCACTGTCAGAGGATCAGTCCTGAGGGAGTGCTGCACTGTCAGAGGGTCAGTGCTGAGGGAGTGCTGCACTGTCAGAGAGTCAGTGCTGAGGGAGTGCTGCACTGTCAGAGATTCAGTACTGAGGGAGTGGTGCACTGTCAGAGAGTCAGTGCTGAGGGAGTGGTGCACTGTCAGAGGGTCAGTGCTGAGGGAGTGCTGCACTGTCAGAGGGTCAGTACTGAGGGAGTGGTGCACTGTCAGAGGGTCAGTGCTGAGGGAGTGCTGCACTGTCAGAGGGTCAGTGCTGAGGGAGTGCTGCACTGTTGGAGGGTCAGTACTGAGGGAGTGCTGCACTGTCAGAGGGTCAGTGCTGAGGGAGTGCTGCACTGTCAGAGGATCAGTACTGAGGGAGTGCCGCACTGTCAGAGGATCAGTACTGAGGGAGTGCTGCACTGTCAGAGGGTCTGTGCTGCGGGAGTGCTGCACTGTCAGAGGATCAGTCCTGAGGGAGTGCTGCACTGTCAGAGGGTCAGTGCTGACGGAGTGCTGCACTGTCAAAGAGTCAGTACTGAGGGAGTGCTGCACTGTCAGAGATTCAGTACTGAGGGAGTGCTGCACTGTCAGAGCGTCAGTGCTGAGGGAGTGCTGCACTGTCGGAGGGTCAGTGCTGAGGGAGTGCTGCACTGTCAGAGGGTCAGTGCTGAGGGAGTGCTGCACTGTCAGAGGGTCAGTGCTGAGGGAGTGCTGCACTGTTGGAGGGTCAGTGCTGAGGGAGTTCTGCACTGTCAGAGGATCAGTACTGAGGGAGTGCCGCACTGTCAGAGGATCAGTACTGAGGGAGTGCTGCACTGTCAGAGGGTCAGTGCTGAGGGAGTGCTGCACTGTCAGAGTATCAGTACTGAGGGAGTGCCGCACTGTCAGAGGATCAGTACTGAGGGAATGCTGCACTGTCAGAGGGTCAGTACTGAGGGAGTGCTACACTGTCAGAGGGTCAGTGTGGGGTGAGTGCAGCATTGTCAGTGGATCAGTGTGGTGGGATTGCAGCATTGTCAGAGAGTCAGAGTGGAGGGAGTGCAGCACTGTAAGAGGGTCAGTGCTGAGGGAGTGCTGCACTGTTGGAGGGTCAGTACTGAGGGAGTGCTGCACTGTCAGAGGGTCAGTGCTGAGGGAGTGCTGCACTGTCAGAGGATCAGTACTGAGGGAGTGCCGCACTGTCAGAGGATCAGTACTGAGGGAGTGCTGCACTGTCAGAGGGTCAGTGCTGAGGGAGTGCTGCACTGTCAGAGGATCAGTCCTGAGGGAGTGCTGCACTGTCAGAGGGTCAGTGCTGAGGGAGTGCTGCACTGTCGGAGGGTCAGTGCTGAGGGAGTGCTGCACTGTCAGAGGATCAGTCCTGAGGGAGTGCTGCACTGTCAGAGGGTCAGTACTGAGGGAGTGCTGCACTGTCAGAGGGTCAGTGCTGAGGGAATGCTGCACTGTCAGAGGGTCAGTGCTGAGGGAGTGCTGCACTGTCGGAGGGTCAGTGCTGAGGGAGTGCTGCACTGTAGGAGGGTCAGTGCTGAGGGAGTGCTGCACTGTCAGAGGATCAGTACTGTGGGAGTGCCGCACTGTCAGAGGATCAGTACTGAGGGAGTGCTGCACTGTCAGAGGGTCAGTGCTGAGGGAGTGCTGCACTGTCAGAGTATCAGTACTGAGGGAGTGCCGCACTGTCAGAGGATCAGTACTGAGGGAGTGCTGCACTGTCAGAGGGTCAGTACTGAGGGAGTGCTACACTGTCAGAGGGTCAGTGTGGGGTGAGTGCAGCATTGTCAGTGGATCAGTGTGGTGGGAGTGCAGCATTGTCAGAGAGTCAGAGTGGAGGGAGTGCAGCATTGTCAGAGGGTCAGTGTGGAGGGGGTGCAGCATTGTCAGAGTGTCAGTGTGGAGGGAGTGCAGCATTGTCAGAGAGTCAGGACGGAGGGATTGCTGTGCAGTGAGAGGGTCAGTAATGATGAAGAGCACACTTTCTGAGGGTCAGTGCTAATAGATGACCATGCTGTCAGAGTGCTGCACTGCGAGAGGATTACTACTGAGGGAGCGCTGCAATGTTAGAACTGAGGGGGCACTGCACTGTCAGAGGATCAGTACTGAGGGAGTGCTGCACTGTCAGAGGGTCAGTACTGAGGGAGTGCTACACTGTCAGAGGGTCAGTGTGCGGTGAGTGCAGCATTGTCAGTGGATCAGTGTGGTGGGAGTGCAGCATTGTCAGAGAGTCAGAGTGGAGGGAGTGCAGCATTGTCAGAGGGTCAGTGCTGAGGGAGTGCTGCACTGTCAGAGGATCAGTACTGAGGGTGTGCCGCACTGTCAGAGGATCAGTACTGAGGGAGTGCTGCACTGTCAGTGGGTCAGTGCTGAGGGAGTGCTGCACTGTTGGAGGGTCAGTACTGAGGGAGTGCTGCACTGTCAGAGGGTCAGTGCTGAGTGAGTGCTGCACTGTCAGAGGATCAGTACTGAGGGAGTGCCGCACTGTCAGAGGATCAGTACTGAGGGAGTGCTGCACTGTCAGAGGGTCAGTGCTGAGGGAGTGCTGCACTGTCAGAGGATCAGTCCTGAGGGAGTGCTGCACTGTCAGAGGGTCAGTGCTGAGGGAGTGCTGCACTGTCAGAGATTCAGTGCTGAGGGAGTGGTGCACTGTCAGAGGGTCAGTGCTGAGGGAGTGGTGCACTGTCAGAGGGTCAGTGCTGAGGGAGTGCTGCACTGTCAGAGGGTCAGTGCTGAGGGAGTGCTGCACTGTTGGAGGGTCAGTACTGAGGGAGTGCCGCACTGTCAGAGGGTCAGTGCTGAGGGAGTGCTGCACTGTCAGAGGATCAGTACTGAGGGAGTGCTGCACTGTCAGAGGGTCAGTGCTGAGGGAGTGCTGCACTGTCAGAGGGTCAGTGCTGAGGGAGTGCTGCACTGTCAGAGGGTCATGATGAGGTAGTGCTGCACTGTTGGAGGGTCAGTACTGAGGGAGTGCTGCACTGTCAGAGGGTCAGTGCTGAGGGAGTGCTGCACTGTCAGAGGATCAGTAATGAGGGAGTGCCGCACTGTCAGAGGATCAGTACTGAGGGAGTGCTGCACTGTCAGAGGGTCAGTGCTGAGGGAGTGCTGCACTGTCAGAGGATCAGTACTGAGGGAATGCTGCACTGTCAGAGGGTCAGTGCTGAGGGAGTGCTGCACTGTCAGAGAGTCAGTACTGAGGGAGTGCTGCACTGTCAGAGATTCAGTACTGAGGGAGTGCTGCACTGTCAGAGGGTCAGTGCTGAGGGAGTGCTGCACTGTCAGAGGGTCAGTGCTGAGGGAGTGCTGCACTGTCAGAGGGTCAGTGCTGAATGAGTGCTGCACTGTCGGAGGGTCAGTGCTGAGGGAGTGCTGCACTGTTGGAGGGTCAGTGCTGAGGGAGTGCTGCACTGTCAGAGGATCAGTACTGAGGGAGTGCCGCACTGTCAGAGTATCAGTACTGAGGGAGTGCCGCACTGTCAGAGGATCAGTACTGAGGGAGTGCTGCACTGTCAGAGGGTCAGTGCTGAGGGAGTGCGACACTGTCAGAGGGTCAGTGTGGGGTGAGTGCAGCATTGTCAGTGGATCAGTGTGGTGGGAGTGCAGCATTGTCAGAGAGTCAGTGTGGAGGGAGTGCAGCATTGTCAGAGGGTCAGTGTGGAGCGGTTGCAGCATTGTCAGAGTGTCAGTGTGGAGGGAGTGCAGCATTGTCTGAGAGCCAGGACGGAGGGATTGCTGTGCCGTGAGAGGGTCAGTAATGATGAAGAGCACACTCTCTGAGGGTCAGTGCTAATAAATGACCATGCTGTCAGAGTGCTGCACTGCGAGAGGATTACTACTGAGGGAGCGCTGCAATGTTAGAACTGAGGGGGCACTGCACTCTGAGGGGATTAGTACTGAGGGATCACCACGCTGTGAGGGTGCCAGTACTGAGGGAGCACCACACTATGTGTCGGACAGTCAGTATTGATTGATTTCTGCATTGCCAGAGAGTCAGTACTGAGAGTGTGATGGACTCTCAAAGGGTCATGACTGAGGGAGCGCTACAGTGTGTCTGTTCTGAGGGAGTGCTGTTTCAGAGGTTCAGTACTGAGGGAGAGTTGCACTGCCAAAGGGTCAGTACTGAGGCATTGCTGGACTATCAGAACTGCTGGAATGAGAAAATGCGTCAGATTGTCAGTACTGAGGGAGGTCTGCTCTGTCGGAGGGTCAGTACTGACAAAATGCCACATTGTCGGAGGGTCAGTACTGAGGGAATGCCACACTGTATGAGTATCAGTACGGAGGGAATGCCACACTGTAGAAATGTCTGTACAAAGAGAGTGTTGCAGAGTCAGAGTGTCAGTACTGAGGGAATGCTGTTGTGTCAGAGCGTCATTTCTGAGTGTGTGCCGCAGTGACAAAAGAAAAGTACTGAGGGATCGCAGCACTGTCAGAGGATCAGTACTGAGGGAGTGCTGCACTGTCAGAGGGTCAGTGCTGAGGGAATGCTGCACTGTCAGAGAGTCAGTACTGAGGGAGTGCTGCACTGTCAGAGGGTCAGTGCTGAGGGAGTGCTGCACTGTCAGAGGGTCAGTACTGAGGGAGTGCTGCACTGTCAGAGGGTCAGTACTGAGGGAGTGCTGCACTGTCAGAGAGTCAGTGCTGAGGGAGTGCTGCACTGTCAGAGATTCAGTACTGAGGGAGTGCTGCACTGTCAGAGGGTCAGTACTGAGGAAGTGCTGCACTGTCAGAGGGTCAGTGCTGAGGGACTGCTGCACTGTTGGAGGGTCAGTGTTGAGGGAGTGCTGCACTGTCAGAGGGTCAGTGCTGAGGGAGTGCTGCACTGTCGGTGGCTCAGTACTGAGGGAGTGCTGCACTGTCAGAGGGTCAGTGCTGAAGGAGTGCTGCACTGTCAGAGAATCAGTACTGAGGGAATGCCGCACTGTCAGATGATCAGTACTGAGAGAGTGCTGCACTGTCAGAGGGTCAGTGCTGGGGGAGTGCTGCACTGTCAGAGAGTCAGTACTGAGGGAGTGCTGCACTGTCAGAGATTCAGTACTGAGGGAGTGCTGCACTGTCAGAGAGTCAGTACTGAGGGAGTGCTGCACTGTCAGAGGATCAGTCCTGAGGGAGTGCTGCACTGTCAGAGGGTCAGTGCTGAGGGAGTGCTGCACTGTCGGAGGGTCAGTACTGAGGGAGTGCTGAACTGTCAGAGGGTCAGTGCTGATGGAGTGCTGCACTGTCAGAGGATCAGTACTGAGGGAGTGCCGCACTGTCAGACGATCAGTACTGAGGGAGTGCTGCACTGTCAGAGGGTCAGTGCTGAGGGAGTGCTGCACTGTCAGAGGATCAGTACTGAGGGAGTGCTGCACTGTCAGAGGGTCAGTACTGAGGGAGTGCTACACTGTCAGAGGGTCAGTGTGGGGTGAGTGCAGCATTGTCAGAGGATCAGTGTGGTGGGAGTGCAGCATTGTCAGAGAGTCAGAGTGGAGGGAGTGCAGCATTGTCAGAGGGTCAGTGTGGAGGGGTTGCAGCATTGTCAGAGTGTCAGTGTGGAGGGAGTGCAGCATTGTCAGAGAGTCAGGACGGAGGGATTGCTGTTCAGTGAGAGGGTCAGTAATGATGAAGAGCACACTCTCTGAGGGTCAGTGCTAATAGATAACCTTGCTGTCAGAGTGCTGCACTGCGAGAGGATTACTACTGTGGGAGTGCTGCACTGTCAGAGGGTCAGTGCTGAGGGAGTGCTGCTCTGTCGGAGGGTCAGTACTGAGGGAGTGCTGCACTGTAAAAGGGTCAGTACTGAGGGAGAGCTGCACTGTCAGAGGGTCAGAACTGAGGGATCGTAGCACTGTCAGAGGGTCAGTACTGAAGGAGTGCTGCACTGTCAGAGGGTCTGCTGAGGGAGTGCCGCACTGTGAGAGAGTCAGTACCCAGGGATTGCTACACTGTGAGGCGGTATGTATTGTGCGAGGAAGCGCTATACTTCAGAGGGTCAGTACAGAGGGAGTGCTGCAATGTCAGAGGGTCATTACTGAGGGAAAGCTGCACTGTCGGAGGGTTAGGACTGAAGGAGTGCTGCACTGTCCGAGGGTCAGTACTGAGGGAGTGCTCCACTGTCGGAGGGTCAACACTGAAGGAGTGCTGCACTGTCGGAGAGTCAGTACTGAGGGAGTGCTGCAAAGTCAGAGGGTCAGTACTGAGGGAGAGCTGCACTGTCAGAGGTTCAGTTTGGAGCGAGTGCAGCATTGTCAGGCGATCAGTGTGGGGGGAGTGCAGCATTGTCAGAGGGTCAGTGTGCAGGGAGTGCAGCATTGTCAGAGGTTCAGTGTGGACTGAGTGCAGCATTGTCAGAGGATCAGTGTGGAGGGAGTGCAGCATTGTCAGAGGGTCAGTGTGGAGGGATTGCAGCATTGTCAGAGGGTCAGTGTGGAGGGAGTGCAACATTGTCAGAGTATCAGTGTGGACTTAGTGCAGCATTGTCAGAGGATCAGTCTGGAGGGCGTACAGCATTGTCAGAGTGTCAGTGTGGAGAGATTGCAGCATTGTCCGAGGGTCAGTGTGGAGGGATTGCAGCATTGTCAGAGGATCAGTATGAAGGGAGTGCAGTATTGTCAGAGGATCAGTGTGGGGGAAGTGCAGCATTGTCAGTGGGTCAGTGTGGAAGGAGTGCAGCATTGTCAGAGGATCAGTGTGGACTGAGTGCAGCATTGTCAGAGGATCAGTCTGGAGGGCGTACAGCATTGTCAGAGTGTCAGTGTGGAGAGATTGCAGCATTGTCCGAGGGTCAGTGTGGAGAGATTGCAGCATTGTCAGAGGGTCAGTGTGGAGGGATTGCAGCATTGTCAGAGGATCAGTATGAAGGGAGTGCAGTATTGTCAGAGGATCAGTGTGGGGGAAGTGCAGCATTGTCAGTGGGTCAGTGTGGAAGGAGTGCAGCATTGTCAGAGGATCAGTGTGGAGGGAGTGCAACATTGTCAGAGAGTCAGTATGGAGGGAATGCAGCATTGTCAGAGGATCAGTGTGGAGGGAGCGCAGCATTGTCAGAGGGTCAGTATGGAGGGAGTGCAGCATTGTCAGAGGATCAGTGTGGAGGGTGTGCAGCATTTTCAGACAGTCAGTACTGAGAGAGTGCTGCACTGTCAGATGGTCATTACTGAGGGAGTGCTGCACTGTCAGAGGGTCAGTACAGAGTGAGTGCTACACTGTCAGAGGGTCAGTACTGAGGGAGTGTTGCACTGCCAGAGGGTCAGTACTGAGGGAGTGCTGCACTGCCAGAAGGTCAGTACTGAGGGAATGCTGCACTGACACATGGTCAGTACTGAGGGAGTGCTACACTGTCAGAGGGTCAGTACTGAGGGAGTGTTGCACTGCCAGAGGGTCAGTACTGAGGGAGTGCTGCACTGCCAGAAGGTCAGTACTGAGGGAATGCTGCACTGACACATGGTCAGTACTGAGGGAGTGCTACACTGTCAGAGGTTCAGTACTGAGGGAGTGTAGCACTGTCAGACAGTCAGTTCTGAGGGAGTGCTGGACTGTCAGACGGTCTGTTTGACAGAGGGCTGCACTGTCAAAGAGTCAGCACTGAGGGACTGGTGCGCTCTCAGGGGGTCAGTAATGGGTGATTGCCGTAATGTCAGAGGATAAATGTAGGGCAGTGCTGCACTGTCAGAGGATCAGTCCTGAGGGTGCGCTGCATTGTCAGAAGATCAGTACTGATGGAGTGCCACACTTCCAGAAGGTCATTACTGAGGAAACGCTACACTGTCAGAGGGTCATTCCTGAGGGAGTGCTGCACTTTCATAGGGTCAGTACTGAGTGAGTGCTGCAGTATCAGAGGGTCATTACTAAGGGAGTGCTGCACTGTCAGAGGGTCAGTACTGAGGGAGTGCTGCATTGTCAGCGCATCAGTCTGGGGGATACCTGCGTTGTAAGAGAGTCAGTACTGAGTGAGTACCACACTATCAGATGGGCTGAATCGCCTAGTTTCTGCTCCCATGTCTTGTGGTCTACGAGGAATATCTGGAATTGTTCAGTACATTTCTGCCTCTGATTCCTACATACCCTGCTCAGCAGTGATTCCCGCATCCAGATTCCAGAGACTGTGTTCAAACAGACTGTCTTCTTTTGGATATTGAACTGAAGAGGTACCACCCTCTTTTCGCAGGGTCGGAGGTTTCGTTTCACGTGACTGACCTGCCAGCTCAAAGGGATATTTTCATGCTGCAGAACTGCGGTTTATTCCTCAGCTTCCGTGTGCTCGTCCCAAATGAACCCCACTGTCCCAAACTCAGCACAGTCGTGTGTTCCTTATTTCTGAGCGTCCCAATGCTAATCCACACGCAGACTGACATCCCACACTCCTCCAAAACTCCTCCAATCCCTAATTGCCTGGGAGAGAGGAATGCGAAGAGGGGAAATAAAAATCTGAAAGGACTTTACAGTGACATTAAGGGTGAATTGATAATGAGAGAAAGAGTAGGTTGTGGAACACAGTGAGGATTTGTGCATGGACCCAGAGGCTACAGTGAATCTTTTGTCAGTGCTCACTGGGACAGGGTTGATATGAAATCGTGGAGATGATCTGTGATAGAATTAAATAAATGAGCATATATATATATAGAGAGAGAGATGGTTCTGAGTAGTCTGGCCTTCTTAAAACCCAATAAATCTCCAAAGACGGTGTAAATGTATCTCAGTTTACCGAATGAGGTGATGGAGGAAGTAACAGGTACACTTGCAAACATTTTCAAATCCTCTCTGGCCACAGGAGAGGTGTCGTGGGACTGACCATGTGGTACTGTTATTCAAGAAGGAGCATGGGATATACCAGGCAGCTACAGGCCAGTCAGGCTAATATCGTGTGTGGGACGTCTGTTGGAAGCAATTTTGGGAGATAGAGTTAATCAGCATTTAAAGAGACTGGAGTTCATGAAGAACAGTCAGAATGGTTCTGTTTAGGGAGGTCAGGTCTGACCAATGGGATTGCACTTTTTAAGGAGGTGACCAGGTCTGTAAATAAGGGCAACACTTTCCTGTCGTCTGCTTGGAGGTTAGTGATGCTTTTATCAGGAGCCATACTGGAAACTGATAGTGAACATAAAAACTCAAGATCCAAGGAATTTGGCGCAGAATGCTGAGTGGCAGGAAGCAGACAGTGATGGACCAATTTGAAATCTTGTCCGTTCATGTCTCACTGTTGGGGTCTTGCTGATGTGGTTGATAGAAAAGATTTAGGTTTGAATGGTGGATGGTTAATCATTGGGTTCATGAATGATATGAAGATTGGTTGGGTGATAAATACTGAGGAGGATAGCCTTAGGTTACAGAAGAATGGAGATGGCCTTGTCAGATAGACCGATCAGTGGCAACAGGTGAGGTGCCTGAAGACTGGAGGGTGATTAATGATGTGCCATTATTGATGTAAGGCTGCAAGGAGCAGCCATTGAACTATGGAGCTGTGAGCCTGATGGCAGTGTGGGTAAGCTGTTCGAGGGCATTCTGAGAGACAATTTACATGCATTTGGAAAAGCAAGAATAGATTAGGATAGTCAGCTTGGCTTTGTTTGTGAAAATGATGTGTCCAACTCGATAGAGCTTTTGAAGGGATGACCAAGGAGACAGATGAGAAGATTTCACATTGGAGATTGCTTAGTAAAAGGTTAGATGAGATGACATCCAGGGACAGAGGACAGCACGGTGCCTCAGTGGTTTGATTCTAACTCCCGGTGACTGTCTATGTAGAGTTTACACATTCTCTCTCTATCTGTGCGGGTTTCCTCCGGGTATTCCAGTTTCCTCCCACCGCCCAAAGATGCCATGGGAAATGCAGCATTACAGGGATAGAGCAGAGGATGTGAGTCTGGGTGGGATGCTGTTCAGTCAGTCAGTGAGGAGCCAATGGATGGAATGGCTTGCTTCTACACTGTAAGAATTCTAAAATTAATCCAGAGAGACAAGTCATGTTCTGGGGACCTGAGCTCCAACCTTGGACAGGGGTGGATGTGGGTCCTTACAGTCTGAAGGGGTTCGAATGCAGTCTGAGGGGGGAGCTAGGCTGAGCCCTGAAGTGTTGAGGTTGTGAATGTATTGTGGAGCTACTGTCTGAGGGACTTTGGGGGTTAAACACAACAAAGTGGTGCTTTCTGAGGTATTGAGGGGGCACTTTCTGAGGTATTGAGGGAGAATTATCTGAGGTACTGAGGGAGAACTATCTGGGGTATTCAGGGCAAACTATCTGAGGTATTGAGGGAGCACTATCTGGGGTATTCAGGGAGAACTATTTGAGGTACTGAGGGAACACTGTCTGCTGGTACAGAGTGCAGAGGATAGAAAGGAACAGATGCAATTCCCTGATCATTTCCTCAGGGTCCCCGAGGCGCTCTGGTGTCGTAATTTGAAATGGAATCCACTCCCCATTAGAGAAGATTCAGATCATTTTAAACAATCAGTGAAAAATAACAGCAGAATGTGTCTGAAACATGGTTTGGAGGAAAATTTTCATCAATCTATTGTCACTTGTTGCTCGGAGATGCTTTAGAAATGAAGGCACTCAAACAGACTAATGCTGTCGATGCAAGAGGTGGTGCACACGAAGAACCAACAAGTCATCTGTAGCTGTTGTCTGTCTCCCTGGAGCAGTCATCATGCGAGATCAGGGTTCAGTCATCGGAGAAATCATTTCTCCAACAAACCCTCAACCATGCCTTTACAGGTGTGTGTGTGTGTGCGTGTGTGTGTGTGTGTGTGAGACAGAGAGAGAGAAATAAAGAGAGAGAGAGAGACTGTTCGTGCGAGAGAGTGAATGTATGTGTATCTGTGTGTCTGTATGTGTATGTGTGAGAGAGAAAGTGTGTATTTATGTGAGAGTGTGTGTCTGTGTGTGTGTGTTTGAGGGCATGTGTGTCTGCATGTGCATGTGTGTGAGAGTGAGGGAGTGTGTGTGAGAGTGTGTAAGTGTGTGTGAGAAAGAGTATGTTTGCGTGTGTGAGAGGGTATATCTGTGTGTGAGAGAGAGTATGCGTCTGTGTGTCTGTGTATGAGAAGGAGTGTGTATGTGTGAGAAACTGTGTGTCTGTGCATTTGTGTGTGAGAGAGAGTGTGGCTGTATGTGTGTGAGAGAGAGTGTGTCAGTGTGTGTTTGAGGGAGCGTGTATGTGTGTGAGAGTGTGTCTGTGTGTGTTTGAGGGAGCGTGTGTGTTTGTGTGTGTGAGAGTGTGTCTGTGTGCGTTTAAGGGAGCGTGTGTGTATATGTGTGTGAGAGTGTATCTGTGCGTGTTTGAGGGAGCGTGTATATATATGTGTGTGTTTGAGAGAGCGCGCGTGTGTGTATATGTGTGTGTGAGTGTGTGTGTGTGTGTGTGTGTGTGTGTGTGTGTGTGTGTGTGTGTGTGTGTGTGTGTGTATGTGTGTGTATGTAAACTAGCCAATCTTATCAGGCGCCCATGAATTTAAAATCCAGCTGCTGTTTCAGGTGAATTGGTCCGTGTGTCGCCAATGACACAAAGGCTGCGAGATTGCCTTAACTGGGGGAAAGAGAGTGCTGTTCATTCCAGTGGGGATTCATCCAGTAATCCTTCCCCACACACTATCATCCCTATGGCAATGCAGTGACTAGTCCTGCTCACAGTACTCCAGGTACAAACCAATGTAATGTCACCGTAGTCTTACCAGGGCATGGGACAGCTCTTCATTAGAGAGTGTTTTAATCAGAGGGTCACCATGCCACAGCTGAGTGGAGAGGAAGGGAAGGAGAGTCCTTCACAGTAACTCTAGCTAGTGTCGTAAGCTAACCGCCCAGCCAACTGAGCTAACCGACCTCACTCCTGGGACATGCCCTGGATCACCCAATCATAGCCAGCCTGCACCTCGATAGTAGCCAGGAGCAAGGCCATCCGGCCCCCACCCTAATCCAGAAGGGAGAGCATGGGAAGTTGATGAAGGAAACAAGCCCCTCCCATGTGGCCTTCTAAAATGGAGCTGGAAGACAGAATCCATCTGGCCTGTTGTTTGCTTCCCCGGGACTGGCCTGCGCCACCTTGCAGTGAGAGACTGAGGGGAACCTCGAGGAGATTTCACTTCTCACTGAGAGGCTGCACTCCAATCCAAATCAGGCTGGTTCCCTCCGAGACTCATGGAAGAGGGCCGCACTCTACAGATCAGGCCCTTGTGTAGTCATAACCTCCAATGGGTGGGCCAAGAGCTGGGAGGTAGCGTTAAGAACATAAGACCATCTGAAATAGGAACAGGAGGAGTACATCCAGCCCTTTGAGCCTGCTCTGCTATTCAATAGGGTCATGGAGGATTTAGCATTTGATTTGGGAGCTGAAACCAGGACAGTACAAAGACAGCGAGAATCAAATTATTCTACAATGAGGAATTATCAGACAGGAGCGGAAACCAGAGAGAGTGAACACGTACACGCACACACACGCACAGACACACACACACACGTACACACTCGCATGCATGCACACACACACACTCTGGGAATTTTTCCACAAGGGGCGAGCTCTACACTGAGGAGAGACAAAGGTGCAAAATGCTAGGGAGGGGCAGCTGCACAGTCTGATCCCACTGATATCACTACTTCCCACTCCCATGAGAGCTCTCATGCCTATTTCTGTGTTCCCAGCTGTCTCTCCCACATCTTTCCTTTAATCCCTATCTCTCAACATCCTTCATATCTCTGTCATGTTGACATTTCTCTGTAGATTCCCTTCCTACAACACTCTGTCTCTTTGTCACCCCATCATGTTTTCCAGGAATGCTTAATCATTCAATCTTTCACAAAACCAACACCTTGTTCATCTCTCTCTGAATCTTTCTCTCAGCTCTGTGGGATCTTGCTATTCTTGTCTGTACATCATTCTGGCTGCATCGCAGCAGACCCCCCTCCCCCTCCCCACCCAACTCTCTCAGCTCTATGCTGCTACTGCAACTCCTCTCTCTCTCTCTCTCTCTCTCTCTCTCTCTGTCCTATATCTCTGCCTGGGTTTTCTGTCTTGCTGTCTATCTGACCTTCACTCCCTCTCTTTGCCTCCCCTTTTTCACCGTGTATCTGTCTGACATTGTATTTCTCTTCCTAGGGTTTTACTCGCTCTCTCGCCCTTTCTCTCTCTGCCTCTCTCCAGCTCTCTTTCAGTTCTCACTTTATCTCCCTCTGCCTGCCGGTGTTTCTCTTGTTATCTCTCTCGCTTTCACTGTCTGTCTGTTCATCTCTCACCTGCGATAGGGTTAGGGTTAGGGTTAGGGTTAGGGTTAGGGTTAGGGTGAGGGTTAGGGTGAGGGTGAGGGTGAGGGTGAGGGTTAGGGT
>NC_083421.1:2500-22500 GCF_020745735.1 Hemiscyllium ocellatum | reverse complement strand
TTAGGGTTAGGGTTAGGGTTAGGGTTAGGGTTAGGGTTAGGGTTAGGGTTAGGGTTAGGGTTAGGGTTAGGGTTAGGGTTAGGGTTAGGGTTAGGGTTAGGGTTAGGGTTAGGGTTAGGGTTAGGGTTAGGGTTAGGGTTAGGGTTAGGGTTAGGGTTAGGGTTAGGGTTAGGGTTAGGGTTAGGGTTAGGGTTAGGGTTAGGGTTAGGGTTAGGGTTAGGGTTAGGGTTAGGGTTAGGGTTAGGGTTAGGGTTAGGGTTAGGGTTAGGGTTAGGGTTAGGGTTAGGGTTAGGGTTAGGGTTAGGGTTAGGGTTAGGGTTAGGGTTAGGGTTAGGGTTAGGGTTAGGGTTAGGGTTAGGGTTAGGGTTAGGGTTAGGGTTAGGGTTAGGGTTAGGGTTAGGGTTAGGGTTAGGGTTAGGGTTAGGGTTAGGGTTAGGGTTAGGGTTAGGGTTAGGGTTAGGGTTAGGGTTAGGGTTAGGGTTAGGGTTAGGGTTAGGGTTAGGGTTAGGGTTAGGGTTAGGGTTAGGGTTAGGGTTAGGGTTAGGGTTAGGGTTAGGGTTAGGGTTAGGGTTAGGGTTAGGGTTAGGGTTAGGGTTAGGGTTAGGGTTAGGGTTAGGGTTAGGGTTAGGGTTAGGGTTAGGGTTAGGGTTAGGGTTAGGGTTAGGGTTAGGGTTAGGGTTAGGGTTAGGGTTAGGGTTAGGGTTAGGGTTAGGGTTAGGGTTAGGGTTAGGGTTAGGGTTAGGGTTAGGGTTAGGGTTAGGGTTAGGGTTAGGGTTAGGGTTAGGGTTAGGGTTAGGGTTAGGGTTAGGGTTAGGGTTAGGGTTAGGGTTAGGGTTAGGGTTAGGGTTAGGGTTAGGGTTAGGGTTAGGGTTAGGGTTAGGGTTAGGGTTAGGGTTAGGGTTAGGGTTAGGGTTAGGGTTAGGGTTAGGGTTAGGGTTAGGGTTAGGGTTAGGGTTAGGGTTAGGGTTAGGGTTAGGGTTAGGGTTAGGGTTAGGGTTAGGGTTAGGGTTAGGGTTAGGGTTAGGGTTAGGGTTAGGGTTAGGGTTAGGGTTAGGGTTAGGGTTAGGGTTAGGGTTAGGGTTAGGGTTAGGGTTAGGGTTAGGGTTAGGGTTAGGGTTAGGGTTAGGGTTAGGGTTAGGGTTAGGGTTAGGGTTAGGGTTAGGGTTAGGGTTAGGGTTAGGGTTAGGGTTAGGGTTAGGGTTAGGGTTAGGGTTAGGGTTAGGGTTAGGGTTAGGGTTAGGGTTAGGGTTAGGGTTAGGGTTAGGGTTAGGGTTAGGGTTAGGGTTAGGGTTAGGGTTAGGGTTAGGGTTAGGGTTAGGGTTAGGGTTAGGGTTAGGGTTAGGGTTAGGGTTAGGGTTAGGGTTAGGGTTAGGGTTAGGGTTAGGGTTAGGGTTAGGGTTAGGGTTAGGGTTAGGGTTAGGGTTAGGGTTAGGGTTAGGGTTAGGGTTAGGGTTAGGGTTAGGGTTAGGGTTAGGGTTAGGGTTAGGGTTAGGGTTAGGGTTAGGGTTAGGGTTAGGGTTAGGGTTAGGGTTAGGGTTAGGGTTAGGGTTAGGGTTAGGGTTAGGGTTAGGGTTAGGGTTAGGGTTAGGGTTAGGGTTAGGGTTAGGGTTAGGGTTAGGGTTAGGGTTAGGGTTAGGGTTAGGGTTAGGGTTAGGGTTAGGGTTAGGGTTAGGGTTAGGGTTAGGGTTAGGGTTAGGGTTAGGGTTAGGGTTAGGGTTAGGGTTAGGGTTAGGGTTAGGGTTAGGGTTAGGGTTAGGGTTAGGGTTAGGGTTAGGGTTAGGGTTAGGGTTAGGGTTAGGGTTAGGGTTAGGGTTAGGGTTAGGGTTAGGGTTAGGGTTAGGGTTAGGGTTAGGGTTAGGGTTAGGGTTAGGGTTAGGGTTAGGGTTAGGGTTAGGGTTAGGGTTAGGGTTAGGGTTAGGGTTAGGGTTAGGGTTAGGGTTAGGGTTAGGGTTAGGGTTAGGGTTAGGGTTAGGGTTAGGGTTAGGGTTAGGGTTAGGGTTAGGGTTAGGGTTAGGGTTAGGGTTAGGGTTAGGGTTAGGGTTAGGGTTAGGGTTAGGGTTAGGGTTAGGGTTAGGGTTAGGGTTAGGGTTAGGGTTAGGGTTAGGGTTAGGGTTAGGGTTAGGGTTAGGGTTAGGGTTAGGGTTAGGGTTAGGGTTAGGGTTAGGGTTAGGGTTAGGGTTAGGGTTAGGGTTAGGGTTAGGGTTAGGGTTAGGGTTAGGGTTAGGGTTAGGGTTAGGGTTAGGGTTAGGGTTAGGGTTAGGGTTAGGGTTAGGGTTAGGGTTAGGGTTAGGGTTAGGGTTAGGGTTAGGGTTAGGGTTAGGGTTAGGGTTAGGGTTAGGGTTAGGGTTAGGGTTAGGGTTAGGGTTAGGGTTAGGGTTAGGGTTAGGGTTAGGGTTAGGGTTAGGGTTAGGGTTAGGGTTAGGGTTAGGGTTAGGGTTAGGGTTAGGGTTAGGGTTAGGGTTAGGGTTAGGGTTAGGGTTAGGGTTAGGGTTAGGGTTAGGGTTAGGGTTAGGGTTAGGGTTAGGGTTAGGGTTAGGGTTAGGGTTAGGGTTAGGGTTAGGGTTAGGGTTAGGGTTAGGGTTAGGGTTAGGGTTAGGGTTAGGGTTAGGGTTAGGGTTAGGGTTAGGGTTAGGGTTAGGGTTAGGGTTAGGGTTAGGGTTAGGGTTAGGGTTAGGGTTAGGGTTAGGGTTAGGGTTAGGGTTAGGGTTAGGGTTAGGGTTAGGGTTAGGGTTAGGGTTAGGGTTAGGGTTAGGGTTAGGGTTAGGGTTAGGGTTAGGGTTAGGGTTAGGGTTAGGGTTAGGGTTAGGGTTAGGGTTAGGGTTAGGGTTAGGGTTAGGGTTAGGGTTAGGGTTAGGGTTAGGGTTAGGGTTAGGGTTAGGGTTAGGGTTAGGGTTAGGGTTAGGGTTAGGGTTAGGGTTAGGGTTAGGGTTAGGGTTAGGGTTAGGGTTAGGGTTAGGGTTAGGGTTAGGGTTAGGGTTAGGGTTAGGGTTAGGGTTAGGGTTAGGGTTAGGGTTAGGGTTAGGGTTAGGGTTAGGGTTAGGGTTAGGGTTAGGGTTAGGGTTAGGGTTAGGGTTAGGGTTAGGGTTAGGGTTAGGGTTAGGGTTAGGGTTAGGGTTAGGGTTAGGGTTAGGGTTAGGGTTAGGGTTAGGGTTAGGGTTAGGGTTAGGGTTAGGGTTAGGGTTAGGGTTAGGGTTAGGGTTAGGGTTAGGGTTAGGGTTAGGGTTAGGGTTAGGGTTAGGGTTAGGGTTAGGGTTAGGGTTAGGGTTAGGGTTAGGGTTAGGGTTAGGGTTAGGGTTAGGGTTAGGGTTAGGGTTAGGGTTAGGGTTAGGGTTAGGGTTAGGGTTAGGGTTAGGGTTAGGGTTAGGGTTAGGGTTAGGGTTAGGGTTAGGGTTAGGGTTAGGGTTAGGGTTAGGGTTAGGGTTAGGGTTAGGGTTAGGGTTAGGGTTAGGGTTAGGGTTAGGGTTAGGGTTAGGGTTAGGGTTAGGGTTAGGGTTAGGGTTAGGGTTAGGGTTAGGGTTAGGGTTAGGGTTAGGGTTAGGGTTAGGGTTAGGGTTAGGGTTAGGGTTAGGGTTAGGGTTAGGGTTAGGGTTAGGGTTAGGGTTAGGGTTAGGGTTAGGGTTAGGGTTAGGGTTAGGGTTAGGGTTAGGGTTAGGGTTAGGGTTAGGGTTAGGGTTAGGGTTAGGGTTAGGGTTAGGGTTAGGGTTAGGGTTAGGGTTAGGGTTAGGGTTAGGGTTAGGGTTAGGGTTAGGGTTAGGGTTAGGGTTAGGGTTAGGGTTAGGGTTAGGGTTAGGGTTAGGGTTAGGGTTAGGGTTAGGGTTAGGGTTAGGGTTAGGGTTAGGGTTAGGGTTAGGGTTAGGGTTAGGGTTAGGGTTAGGGTTAGGGTTAGGGTTAGGGTTAGGGTTAGGGTTAGGGTTAGGGTTAGGGTTAGGGTTAGGGTTAGGGTTAGGGTTAGGGTTAGGGTTAGGGTTAGGGTTAGGGTTAGGGTTAGGGTTAGGGTTAGGGTTAGGGTTAGGGTTAGGGTTAGGGTTAGGGTTAGGGTTAGGGTTAGGGTTAGGGTTAGGGTTAGGGTTAGGGTTAGGGTTAGGGTTAGGGTTAGGGTTAGGGTTAGGGTTAGGGTTAGGGTTAGGGTTAGGGTTAGGGTTAGGGTTAGGGTTAGGGTTAGGGTTAGGGTTAGGGTTAGGGTTAGGGTTAGGGTTAGGGTTAGGGTTAGGGTTAGGGTTAGGGTTAGGGTTAGGGTTAGGGTTAGGGTTAGGGTTAGGGTTAGGGTTAGGGTTAGGGTTAGGGTTAGGGTTAGGGTTAGGGTTAGGGTTAGGGTTAGGGTTAGGGTTAGGGTTAGGGTTAGGGTTAGGGTTAGGGTTAGGGTTAGGGTTAGGGTTAGGGTTAGGGTTAGGGTTAGGGTTAGGGTTAGGGTTAGGGTTAGGGTTAGGGTTAGGGTTAGGGTTAGGGTTAGGGTTAGGGTTAGGGTTAGGGTTAGGGTTAGGGTTAGGGTTAGGGTTAGGGTTAGGGTTAGGGTTAGGGTTAGGGTTAGGGTTAGGGTTAGGGTTAGGGTTAGGGTTAGGGTTAGGGTTAGGGTTAGGGTTAGGGTTAGGGTTAGGGTTAGGGTTAGGGTTAGGGTTAGGGTTAGGGTTAGGGTTAGGGTTAGGGTTAGGGTTAGGGTTAGGGTTAGGGTTAGGGTTAGGGTTAGGGTTAGGGTTAGGGTTAGGGTTAGGGTTAGGGTTAGGGTTAGGGTTAGGGTTAGGGTTAGGGTTAGGGTTAGGGTTAGGGTTAGGGTTAGGGTTAGGGTTAGGGTTAGGGTTAGGGTTAGGGTTAGGGTTAGGGTTAGGGTTAGGGTTAGGGTTAGGGTTAGGGTTAGGGTTAGGGTTAGGGTTAGGGTTAGGGTTAGGGTTAGGGTTAGGGTTAGGGTTAGGGTTAGGGTTAGGGTTAGGGTTAGGGTTAGGGTTAGGGTTAGGGTTAGGGTTAGGGTTAGGGTTAGGGTTAGGGTTAGGGTTAGGGTTAGGGTTAGGGTTAGGGTTAGGGTTAGGGTTAGGGTTAGGGTTAGGGTTAGGGTTAGGGTTAGGGTTAGGGTTAGGGTTAGGGTTAGGGTTAGGGTTAGGGTTAGGGTTAGGGTTAGGGTTAGGGTTAGGGTTAGGGTTAGGGTTAGGGTTAGGGTTAGGGTTAGGGTTAGGGTTAGGGTTAGGGTTAGGGTTAGGGTTAGGGTTAGGGTTAGGGTTAGGGTTAGGGTTAGGGTTAGGGTTAGGGTTAGGGTTAGGGTTAGGGTTAGGGTTAGGGTTAGGGTTAGGGTTAGGGTTAGGGTTAGGGTTAGGGTTAGGGTTAGGGTTAGGGTTAGGGTTAGGGTTAGGGTTAGGGTTAGGGTTAGGGTTAGGGTTAGGGTTAGGGTTAGGGTTAGGGTTAGGGTTAGGGTTAGGGTTAGGGTTAGGGTTAGGGTTAGGGTTAGGGTTAGGGTTAGGGTTAGGGTTAGGGTTAGGGTTAGGGTTAGGGTTAGGGTTAGGGTTAGGGTTAGGGTTAGGGTTAGGGTTAGGGTTAGGGTTAGGGTTAGGGTTAGGGTTAGGGTTAGGGTTAGGGTTAGGGTTAGGGTTAGGGTTAGGGTTAGGGTTAGGGTTAGGGTTAGGGTTAGGGTTAGGGTTAGGGTTAGGGTTAGGGTTAGGGTTAGGGTTAGGGTTAGGGTTAGGGTTAGGGTTAGGGTTAGGGTTAGGGTTAGGGTTAGGGTTAGGGTTAGGGTTAGGGTTAGGGTTAGGGTTAGGGTTAGGGTTAGGGTTAGGGTTAGGGTTAGGGTTAGGGTTAGGGTTAGGGTTAGGGTTAGGGTTAGGGTTAGGGTTAGGGTTAGGGTTAGGGTTAGGGTTAGGGTTAGGGTTAGGGTTAGGGTTAGGGTTAGGGTTAGGGTTAGGGTTAGGGTTAGGGTTAGGGTTAGGGTTAGGGTTAGGGTTAGGGTTAGGGTTAGGGTTAGGGTTAGGGTTAGGGTTAGGGTTAGGGTTAGGGTTAGGGTTAGGGTTAGGGTTAGGGTTAGGGTTAGGGTTAGGGTTAGGGTTAGGGTTAGGGTTAGGGTTAGGGTTAGGGTTAGGGTTAGGGTTAGGGTTAGGGTTAGGGTTAGGGTTAGGGTTAGGGTTAGGGTTAGGGTTAGGGTTAGGGTTAGGGTTAGGGTTAGGGTTAGGGTTAGGGTTAGGGTTAGGGTTAGGGTTAGGGTTAGGGTTAGGGTTAGGGTTAGGGTTAGGGTTAGGGTTAGGGTTAGGGTTAGGGTTAGGGTTAGGGTTAGGGTTAGGGTTAGGGTTAGGGTTAGGGTTAGGGTTAGGGTTAGGGTTAGGGTTAGGGTTAGGGTTAGGGTTAGGGTTAGGGTTAGGGTTAGGGTTAGGGTTAGGGTTAGGGTTAGGGTTAGGGTTAGGGTTAGGGTTAGGGTTAGGGTTAGGGTTAGGGTTAGGGTTAGGGTTAGGGTTAGGGTTAGGGTTAGGGTTAGGGTTAGGGTTAGGGTTAGGGTTAGGGTTAGGGTTAGGGTTAGGGTTAGGGTTAGGGTTAGGGTTAGGGTTAGGGTTAGGGTTAGGGTTAGGGTTAGGGTTAGGGTTAGGGTTAGGGTTAGGGTTAGGGTTAGGGTTAGGGTTAGGGTTAGGGTTAGGGTTAGGGTTAGGGTTAGGGTTAGGGTTAGGGTTAGGGTTAGGGTTAGGGTTAGGGTTAGGGTTAGGGTTAGGGTTAGGGTTAGGGTTAGGGTTAGGGTTAGGGTTAGGGTTAGGGTTAGGGTTAGGGTTAGGGTTAGGGTTAGGGTTAGGGTTAGGGTTAGGGTTAGGGTTAGGGTTAGGGTTAGGGTTAGGGTTAGGGTTAGGGTTAGGGTTAGGGTTAGGGTTAGGGTTAGGGTTAGGGTTAGGGTTAGGGTTAGGGTTAGGGTTAGGGTTAGGGTTAGGGTTAGGGTTAGGGTTAGGGTTAGGGTTAGGGTTAGGGTTAGGGTTAGGGTTAGGGTTAGGGTTAGGGTTAGGGTTAGGGTTAGGGTTAGGGTTAGGGTTAGGGTTAGGGTTAGGGTTAGGGTTAGGGTTAGGGTTAGGGTTAGGGTTAGGGTTAGGGTTAGGGTTAGGGTTAGGGTTAGGGTTAGGGTTAGGGTTAGGGTTAGGGTTAGGGTTAGGGTTAGGGTTAGGGTTAGGGTTAGGGTTAGGGTTAGGGTTAGGGTTAGGGTTAGGGTTAGGGTTAGGGTTAGGGTTAGGGTTAGGGTTAGGGTTAGGGTTAGGGTTAGGGTTAGGGTTAGGGTTAGGGTTAGGGTTAGGGTTAGGGTTAGGGTTAGGGTTAGGGTTAGGGTTAGGGTTAGGGTTAGGGTTAGGGTTAGGGTTAGGGTTAGGGTTAGGGTTAGGGTTAGGGTTAGGGTTAGGGTTAGGGTTAGGGTTAGGGTTAGGGTTAGGGTTAGGGTTAGGGTTAGGGTTAGGGTTAGGGTTAGGGTTAGGGTTAGGGTTAGGGTTAGGGTTAGGGTTAGGGTTAGGGTTAGGGTTAGGGTTAGGGTTAGGGTTAGGGTTAGGGTTAGGGTTAGGGTTAGGGTTAGGGTTAGGGTTAGGGTTAGGGTTAGGGTTAGGGTTAGGGTTAGGGTTAGGGTTAGGGTTAGGGTTAGGGTTAGGGTTAGGGTTAGGGTTAGGGTTAGGGTTAGGGTTAGGGTTAGGGTTAGGGTTAGGGTTAGGGTTAGGGTTAGGGTTAGGGTTAGGGTTAGGGTTAGGGTTAGGGTTAGGGTTAGGGTTAGGGTTAGGGTTAGGGTTAGGGTTAGGGTTAGGGTTAGGGTTAGGGTTAGGGTTAGGGTTAGGGTTAGGGTTAGGGTTAGGGTTAGGGTTAGGGTTAGGGTTAGGGTTAGGGTTAGGGTTAGGGTTAGGGTTAGGGTTAGGGTTAGGGTTAGGGTTAGGGTTAGGGTTAGGGTTAGGGTTAGGGTTAGGGTTAGGGTTAGGGTTAGGGTTAGGGTTAGGGTTAGGGTTAGGGTTAGGGTTAGGGTTAGGGTTAGGGTTAGGGTTAGGGTTAGGGTTAGGGTTAGGGTTAGGGTTAGGGTTAGGGTTAGGGTTAGGGTTAGGGTTAGGGTTAGGGTTAGGGTTAGGGTTAGGGTTAGGGTTAGGGTTAGGGTTAGGGTTAGGGTTAGGGTTAGGGTTAGGGTTAGGGTTAGGGTTAGGGTTAGGGTTAGGGTTAGGGTTAGGGTTAGGGTTAGGGTTAGGGTTAGGGTTAGGGTTAGGGTTAGGGTTAGGGTTAGGGTTAGGGTTAGGGTTAGGGTTAGGGTTAGGGTTAGGGTTAGGGTTAGGGTTAGGGTTAGGGTTAGGGTTAGGGTTAGGGTTAGGGTTAGGGTTAGGGTTAGGGTTAGGGTTAGGGTTAGGGTTAGGGTTAGGGTTAGGGTTAGGGTTAGGGTTAGGGTTAGGGTTAGGGTTAGGGTTAGGGTTAGGGTTAGGGTTAGGGTTAGGGTTAGGGTTAGGGTTAGGGTTAGGGTTAGGGTTAGGGTTAGGGTTAGGGTTAGGGTTAGGGTTAGGGTTAGGGTTAGGGTTAGGGTTAGGGTTAGGGTTAGGGTTAGGGTTAGGGTTAGGGTTAGGGTTAGGGTTAGGGTTAGGGTTAGGGTTAGGGTTAGGGTTAGGGTTAGGGTTAGGGTTAGGGTTAGGGTTAGGGTTAGGGTTAGGGTTAGGGTTAGGGTTAGGGTTAGGGTTAGGGTTAGGGTTAGGGTTAGGGTTAGGGTTAGGGTTAGGGTTAGGGTTAGGGTTAGGGTTAGGGTTAGGGTTAGGGTTAGGGTTAGGGTTAGGGTTAGGGTTAGGGTTAGGGTTAGGGTTAGGGTTAGGGTTAGGGTTAGGGTTAGGGTTAGGGTTAGGGTTAGGGTTAGGGTTAGGGTTAGGGTTAGGGTTAGGGTTAGGGTTAGGGTTAGGGTTAGGGTTAGGGTTAGGGTTAGGGTTAGGGTTAGGGTTAGGGTTAGGGTTAGGGTTAGGGTTAGGGTTAGGGTTAGGGTTAGGGTTAGGGTTAGGGTTAGGGTTAGGGTTAGGGTTAGGGTTAGGGTTAGGGTTAGGGTTAGGGTTAGGGTTAGGGTTAGGGTTAGGGTTAGGGTTAGGGTTAGGGTTAGGGTTAGGGTTAGGGTTAGGGTTAGGGTTAGGGTTAGGGTTAGGGTTAGGGTTAGGGTTAGGGTTAGGGTTAGGGTTAGGGTTAGGGTTAGGGTTAGGGTTAGGGTTAGGGTTAGGGTTAGGGTTAGGGTTAGGGTTAGGGTTAGGGTTAGGGTTAGGGTTAGGGTTAGGGTTAGGGTTAGGGTTAGGGTTAGGGTTAGGGTTAGGGTTAGGGTTAGGGTTAGGGTTAGGGTTAGGGTTAGGGTTAGGGTTAGGGTTAGGGTTAGGGTTAGGGTTAGGGTTAGGGTTAGGGTTAGGGTTAGGGTTAGGGTTAGGGTTAGGGTTAGGGTTAGGGTTAGGGTTAGGGTTAGGGTTAGGGTTAGGGTTAGGGTTAGGGTTAGGGTTAGGGTTAGGGTTAGGGTTAGGGTTAGGGTTAGGGTTAGGGTTAGGGTTAGGGTTAGGGTTAGGGTTAGGGTTAGGGTTAGGGTTAGGGTTAGGGTTAGGGTTAGGGTTAGGGTTAGGGTTAGGGTTAGGGTTAGGGTTAGGGTTAGGGTTAGGGTTAGGGTTAGGGTTAGGGTTAGGGTTAGGGTTAGGGTTAGGGTTAGGGTTAGGGTTAGGGTTAGGGTTAGGGTTAGGGTTAGGGTTAGGGTTAGGGTTAGGGTTAGGGTTAGGGTTAGGGTTAGGGTTAGGGTTAGGGTTAGGGTTAGGGTTAGGGTTAGGGTTAGGGTTAGGGTTAGGGTTAGGGTTAGGGTTAGGGTTAGGGTTAGGGTTAGGGTTAGGGTTAGGGTTAGGGTTAGGGTTAGGGTTAGGGTTAGGGTTAGGGTTAGGGTTAGGGTTAGGGTTAGGGTTAGGGTTAGGGTTAGGGTTAGGGTTAGGGTTAGGGTTAGGGTTAGGGTTAGGGTTAGGGTTAGGGTTAGGGTTAGGGTTAGGGTTAGGGTTAGGGTTAGGGTTAGGGTTAGGGTTAGGGTTAGGGTTAGGGTTAGGGTTAGGGTTAGGGTTAGGGTTAGGGTTAGGGTTAGGGTTAGGGTTAGGGTTAGGGTTAGGGTTAGGGTTAGGGTTAGGGTTAGGGTTAGGGTTAGGGTTAGGGTTAGGGTTAGGGTTAGGGTTAGGGTTAGGGTTAGGGTTAGGGTTAGGGTTAGGGTTAGGGTTAGGGTTAGGGTTAGGGTTAGGGTTAGGGTTAGGGTTAGGGTTAGGGTTAGGGTTAGGGTTAGGGTTAGGGTTAGGGTTAGGGTTAGGGTTAGGGTTAGGGTTAGGGTTAGGGTTAGGGTTAGGGTTAGGGTTAGGGTTAGGGTTAGGGTTAGGGTTAGGGTTAGGGTTAGGGTTAGGGTTAGGGTTAGGGTTAGGGTTAGGGTTAGGGTTAGGGTTAGGGTTAGGGTTAGGGTTAGGGTTAGGGTTAGGGTTAGGGTTAGGGTTAGGGTTAGGGTTAGGGTTAGGGTTAGGGTTAGGGTTAGGGTTAGGGTTAGGGTTAGGGTTAGGGTTAGGGTTAGGGTTAGGGTTAGGGTTAGGGTTAGGGTTAGGGTTAGGGTTAGGGTTAGGGTTAGGGTTAGGGTTAGGGTTAGGGTTA
The DNA here is from genome assembly GCF_020745735.1 of Hemiscyllium ocellatum. Classification (NCBI taxonomy): domain Eukaryota; kingdom Metazoa; phylum Chordata; class Chondrichthyes; order Orectolobiformes; family Hemiscylliidae; genus Hemiscyllium; species Hemiscyllium ocellatum. The sequence continues at coordinate 11,919 of NC_083421.1, read as the reverse complement.
GGGTTAGGGTTAGGGTTAGGGTTAGGGTTAGGGTTAGGGTTAGGGTTAGGGTTAGGGTTAGGGTTAGGGTTAGGGTTAGGGTTAGGGTTAGGGTTAGGGTTAGGGTTAGGGTTAGGGTTAGGGTTAGGGTTAGGGTTAGGGTTAGGGTTAGGGTTAGGGTTAGGGTTAGGGTTAGGGTTAGGGTTAGGGTTAGGGTTAGGGTTAGGGTTAGGGTTAGGGTTAGGGTTAGGGTTAGGGTTAGGGTTAGGGTTAGGGTTAGGGTTAGGGTTAGGGTTAGGGTTAGGGTTAGGGTTAGGGTTAGGGTTAGGGTTAGGGTTAGGGTTAGGGTTAGGGTTAGGGTTAGGGTTAGGGTTAGGGTTAGGGTTAGGGTTAGGGTTAGGGTTAGGGTTAGGGTTAGGGTTAGGGTTAGGGTTAGGGTTAGGGTTAGGGTTAGGGTTAGGGTTAGGGTTAGGGTTAGGGTTAGGGTTAGGGTTAGGGTTAGGGTTAGGGTTAGGGTTAGGGTTAGGGTTAGGGTTAGGGTTAGGGTTAGGGTTAGGGTTAGGGTTAGGGTTAGGGTTAGGGTTAGGGTTAGGGTTAGGGTTAGGGTTAGGGTTAGGGTTAGGGTTAGGGTTAGGGTTAGGGTTAGGGTTAGGGTTAGGGTTAGGGTTAGGGTTAGGGTTAGGGTTAGGGTTAGGGTTAGGGTTAGGGTTAGGGTTAGGGTTAGGGTTAGGGTTAGGGTTAGGGTTAGGGTTAGGGTTAGGGTTAGGGTTAGGGTTAGGGTTAGGGTTAGGGTTAGGGTTAGGGTTAGGGTTAGGGTTAGGGTTAGGGTTAGGGTTAGGGTTAGGGTTAGGGTTAGGGTTAGGGTTAGGGTTAGGGTTAGGGTTAGGGTTAGGGTTAGGGTTAGGGTTAGGGTTAGGGTTAGGGTTAGGGTTAGGGTTAGGGTTAGGGTTAGGGTTAGGGTTAGGGTTAGGGTTAGGGTTAGGGTTAGGGTTAGGGTTAGGGTTAGGGTTAGGGTTAGGGTTAGGGTTAGGGTTAGGGTTAGGGTTAGGGTTAGGGTTAGGGTTAGGGTTAGGGTTAGGGTTAGGGTTAGGGTTAGGGTTAGGGTTAGGGTTAGGGTTAGGGTTAGGGTTAGGGTTAGGGTTAGGGTTAGGGTTAGGGTTAGGGTTAGGGTTAGGGTTAGGGTTAGGGTTAGGGTTAGGGTTAGGGTTAGGGTTAGGGTTAGGGTTAGGGTTAGGGTTAGGGTTAGGGTTAGGGTTAGGGTTAGGGTTAGGGTTAGGGTTAGGGTTAGGGTTAGGGTTAGGGTTAGGGTTAGGGTTAGGGTTAGGGTTAGGGTTAGGGTTAGGGTTAGGGTTAGGGTTAGGGTTAGGGTTAGGGTTAGGGTTAGGGTTAGGGTTAGGGTTAGGGTTAGGGTTAGGGTTAGGGTTAGGGTTAGGGTTAGGGTTAGGGTTAGGGTTAGGGTTAGGGTTAGGGTTAGGGTTAGGGTTAGGGTTAGGGTTAGGGTTAGGGTTAGGGTTAGGGTTAGGGTTAGGGTTAGGGTTAGGGTTAGGGTTAGGGTTAGGGTTAGGGTTAGGGTTAGGGTTAGGGTTAGGGTTAGGGTTAGGGTTAGGGTTAGGGTTAGGGTTAGGGTTAGGGTTAGGGTTAGGGTTAGGGTTAGGGTTAGGGTTAGGGTTAGGGTTAGGGTTAGGGTTAGGGTTAGGGTTAGGGTTAGGGTTAGGGTTAGGGTTAGGGTTAGGGTTAGGGTTAGGGTTAGGGTTAGGGTTAGGGTTAGGGTTAGGGTTAGGGTTAGGGTTAGGGTTAGGGTTAGGGTTAGGGTTAGGGTTAGGGTTAGGGTTAGGGTTAGGGTTAGGGTTAGGGTTAGGGTTAGGGTTAGGGTTAGGGTTAGGGTTAGGGTTAGGGTTAGGGTTAGGGTTAGGGTTAGGGTTAGGGTTAGGGTTAGGGTTAGGGTTAGGGTTAGGGTTAGGGTTAGGGTTAGGGTTAGGGTTAGGGTTAGGGTTAGGGTTAGGGTTAGGGTTAGGGTTAGGGTTAGGGTTAGGGTTAGGGTTAGGGTTAGGGTTAGGGTTAGGGTTAGGGTTAGGGTTAGGGTTAGGGTTAGGGTTAGGGTTAGGGTTAGGGTTAGGGTTAGGGTTAGGGTTAGGGTTAGGGTTAGGGTTAGGGTTAGGGTTAGGGTTAGGGTTAGGGTTAGGGTTAGGGTTAGGGTTAGGGTTAGGGTTAGGGTTAGGGTTAGGGTTAGGGTTAGGGTTAGGGTTAGGGTTAGGGTTAGGGTTAGGGTTAGGGTTAGGGTTAGGGTTAGGGTTAGGGTTAGGGTTAGGGTTAGGGTTAGGGTTAGGGTTAGGGTTAGGGTTAGGGTTAGGGTTAGGGTTAGGGTTAGGGTTAGGGTTAGGGTTAGGGTTAGGGTTAGGGTTAGGGTTAGGGTTAGGGTTAGGGTTAGGGTTAGGGTTAGGGTTAGGGTTAGGGTTAGGGTTAGGGTTAGGGTTAGGGTTAGGGTTAGGGTTAGGGTTAGGGTTAGGGTTAGGGTTAGGGTTAGGGTTAGGGTTAGGGTTAGGGTTAGGGTTAGGGTTAGGGTTAGGGTTAGGGTTAGGGTTAGGGTTAGGGTTAGGGTTAGGGTTAGGGTTAGGGTTAGGGTTAGGGTTAGGGTTAGGGTTAGGGTTAGGGTTAGGGTTAGGGTTAGGGTTAGGGTTAGGGTTAGGGTTAGGGTTAGGGTTAGGGTTAGGGTTAGGGTTAGGGTTAGGGTTAGGGTTAGGGTTAGGGTTAGGGTTAGGGTTAGGGTTAGGGTTAGGGTTAGGGTTAGGGTTAGGGTTAGGGTTAGGGTTAGGGTTAGGGTTAGGGTTAGGGTTAGGGTTAGGGTTAGGGTTAGGGTTAGGGTTAGGGTTAGGGTTAGGGTTAGGGTTAGGGTTAGGGTTAGGGTTAGGGTTAGGGTTAGGGTTAGGGTTAGGGTTAGGGTTAGGGTTAGGGTTAGGGTTAGGGTTAGGGTTAGGGTTAGGGTTAGGGTTAGGGTTAGGGTTAGGGTTAGGGTTAGGGTTAGGGTTAGGGTTAGGGTTAGGGTTAGGGTTAGGGTTAGGGTTAGGGTTAGGGTTAGGGTTAGGGTTAGGGTTAGGGTTAGGGTTAGGGTTAGGGTTAGGGTTAGGGTTAGGGTTAGGGTTAGGGTTAGGGTTAGGGTTAGGGTTAGGGTTAGGGTTAGGGTTAGGGTTAGGGTTAGGGTTAGGGTTAGGGTTAGGGTTAGGGTTAGGGTTAGGGTTAGGGTTAGGGTTAGGGTTAGGGTTAGGGTTAGGGTTAGGGTTAGGGTTAGGGTTAGGGTTAGGGTTAGGGTTAGGGTTAGGGTTAGGGTTAGGGTTAGGGTTAGGGTTAGGGTTAGGGTTAGGGTTAGGGTTAGGGTTAGGGTTAGGGTTAGGGTTAGGGTTAGGGTTAGGGTTAGGGTTAGGGTTAGGGTTAGGGTTAGGGTTAGGGTTAGGGTTAGGGTTAGGGTTAGGGTTAGGGTTAGGGTTAGGGTTAGGGTTAGGGTTAGGGTTAGGGTTAGGGTTAGGGTTAGGGTTAGGGTTAGGGTTAGGGTTAGGGTTAGGGTTAGGGTTAGGGTTAGGGTTAGGGTTAGGGTTAGGGTTAGGGTTAGGGTTAGGGTTAGGGTTAGGGTTAGGGTTAGGGTTAGGGTTAGGGTTAGGGTTAGGGTTAGGGTTAGGGTTAGGGTTAGGGTTAGGGTTAGGGTTAGGGTTAGGGTTAGGGTTAGGGTTAGGGTTAGGGTTAGGGTTAGGGTTAGGGTTAGGGTTAGGGTTAGGGTTAGGGGTTAGGGTTAGGGTTAGGGTTAGGGTTAGGGTTAGGGTTAGGGTTAGGGTTAGGGTTAGGGTTAGGGTTAGGGTTAGGGTTAGGGTTAGGGTTAGGGTTAGGGTTAGGGTTAGGGTTAGGGTTAGGGTTAGGGTTAGGGTTAGGGTTAGGGTTAGGGTTAGGGTTAGGGTTAGGGTTAGGGTTAGGGTTAGGGTTAGGGTTAGGGTTAGGGTTAGGGTTAGGGTTAGGGTTAGGGTTAGGGTTAGGGTTAGGGTTAGGGTTAGGGTTAGGGTTAGGGTTAGGGTTAGGGTTAGGGTTAGGGTTAGGGTTAGGGTTAGGGTTAGGGTTAGGGTTAGGGTTAGGGTTAGGGTTAGGGTTAGGGTTAGGGTTAGGGTTAGGGTTAGGGTTAGGGTTAGGGTTAGGGTTAGGGTTAGGGTTAGGGTTAGGGTTAGGGTTAGGGTTAGGGTTAGGGTTAGGGTTAGGGTTAGGGTTAGGGTTAGGGTTAGGGTTAGGGTTAGGGTTAGGGTTAGGGTTAGGGTTAGGGTTAGGGTTAGGGTTAGGGTTAGGGTTAGGGTTAGGGTTAGGGTTAGGGTTAGGGTTAGGGTTAGGGTTAGGGTTAGGGTTAGGGTTAGGGTTAGGGTTAGGGTTAGGGTTAGGGTTAGGGTTAGGGTTAGGGTTAGGGTTAGGGTTAGGGTTAGGGTTAGGGTTAGGGTTAGGGTTAGGGTTAGGGTTAGGGTTAGGGTTAGGGTTAGGGTTAGGGTTAGGGTTAGGGTTAGGGTTAGGGTTAGGGTTAGGGTTAGGGTTAGGGTTAGGGTTAGGGTTAGGGTTAGGGTTAGGGTTAGGGTTAGGGTTAGGGTTAGGGTTAGGGTTAGGGTTAGGGTTAGGGTTAGGGTTAGGGTTAGGGTTAGGGTTAGGGTTAGGGTTAGGGTTAGGGTTAGGGTTAGGGTTAGGGTTAGGGTTAGGGTTAGGGTTAGGGTTAGGGTTAGGGTTAGGGTTAGGGTTAGGGTTAGGGTTAGGGTTAGGGTTAGGGTTAGGGTTAGGGTTAGGGTTAGGGTTAGGGTTAGGGTTAGGGTTAGGGTTAGGGTTAGGGTTAGGGTTAGGGTTAGGGTTAGGGTTAGGGTTAGGGTTAGGGTTAGGGTTAGGGTTAGGGTTAGGGTTAGGGTTAGGGTTAGGGTTAGGGTTAGGGTTAGGGTTAGGGTTAGGGTTAGGGTTAGGGTTAGGGTTAGGGTTAGGGTTAGGGTTAGGGTTAGGGTTAGGGTTAGGGTTAGGGTTAGGGTTAGGGTTAGGGTTAGGGTTAGGGTTAGGGTTAGGGTTAGGGTTAGGGTTAGGGTTAGGGTTAGGGTTAGGGTTAGGGTTAGGGTTAGGGTTAGGGTTAGGGTTAGGGTTAGGGTTAGGGTTAGGGTTAGGGTTAGGGTTAGGGTTAGGGTTAGGGTTAGGGTTAGGGTTAGGGTTAGGGTTAGGGTTAGGGTTAGGGTTAGGGTTAGGGTTAGGGTTAGGGTTAGGGTTAGGGTTAGGGTTAGGGTTAGGGTTAGGGTTAGGGTTAGGGTTAGGGTTAGGGTTAGGGTTAGGGTTAGGGTTAGGGTTAGGGTTAGGGTTAGGGTTAGGGTTAGGGTTAGGGTTAGGGTTAGGGTTAGGGTTAGGGTTAGGGTTAGGGTTAGGGTTAGGGTTAGGGTTAGGGTTAGGGTTAGGGTTAGGGTTAGGGTTAGGGTTAGGGTTAGGGTTAGGGTTAGGGTTAGGGTTAGGGTTAGGGTTAGGGTTAGGGTTAGGGTTAGGGTTAGGGTTAGGGTTAGGGTTAGGGTTAGGGTTAGGGTTAGGGTTAGGGTTAGGGTTAGGGTTAGGGTTAGGGTTAGGGTTAGGGTTAGGGTTAGGGTTAGGGTTAGGGTTAGGGTTAGGGTTAGGGTTAGGGTTAGGGTTAGGGTTAGGGTTAGGGTTAGGGTTAGGGTTAGGGTTAGGGTTAGGGTTAGGGTTAGGGTTAGGGTTAGGGTTAGGGTTAGGGTTAGGGTTAGGGTTAGGGTTAGGGTTAGGGTTAGGGTTAGGGTTAGGGTTAGGGTTAGGGTTAGGGTTAGGGTTAGGGTTAGGGTTAGGGTTAGGGTTAGGGTTAGGGTTAGGGTTAGGGTTAGGGTTAGGGTTAGGGTTAGGGTTAGGGTTAGGGTTAGGGTTAGGGTTAGGGTTAGGGTTAGGGTTAGGGTTAGGGTTAGGGTTAGGGTTAGGGTTAGGGTTAGGGTTAGGGTTAGGGTTAGGGTTAGGGTTAGGGTTAGGGTTAGGGTTAGGGTTAGGGTTAGGGTTAGGGTTAGGGTTAGGGTTAGGGTTAGGGTTAGGGTTAGGGTTAGGGTTAGGGTTAGGGTTAGGGTTAGGGTTAGGGTTAGGGTTAGGGTTAGGGTTAGGGTTAGGGTTAGGGTTAGGGTTAGGGTTAGGGTTAGGGTTAGGGTTAGGGTTAGGGTTAGGGTTAGGGTTAGGGTTAGGGTTAGGGTTAGGGTTAGGGTTAGGGTTAGGGTTAGGGTTAGGGTTAGGGTTAGGGTTAGGGTTAGGGTTAGGGTTAGGGTTAGGGTTAGGGTTAGGGTTAGGGTTAGGGTTAGGGTTAGGGTTAGGGTTAGGGTTAGGGTTAGGGTTAGGGTTAGGGTTAGGGTTAGGGTTAGGGTTAGGGTTAGGGTTAGGGTTAGGGTTAGGGTTAGGGTTAGGGTTAGGGTTAGGGTTAGGGTTAGGGTTAGGGTTAGGGTTAGGGTTAGGGTTAGGGTTAGGGTTAGGGTTAGGGTTAGGGTTAGGGTTAGGGTTAGGGTTAGGGTTAGGGTTAGGGTTAGGGTTAGGGTTAGGGTTAGGGTTAGGGTTAGGGTTAGGGTTAGGGTTAGGGTTAGGGTTAGGGTTAGGGTTAGGGTTAGGGTTAGGGTTAGGGTTAGGGTTAGGGTTAGGGTTAGGGTTAGGGTTAGGGTTAGGGTTAGGGTTAGGGTTAGGGTTAGGGTTAGGGTTAGGGTTAGGGTTAGGGTTAGGGTTAGGGTTAGGGTTAGGGTTAGGGTTAGGGTTAGGGTTAGGGTTAGGGTTAGGGTTAGGGTTAGGGTTAGGGTTAGGGTTAGGGTTAGGGTTAGGGTTAGGGTTAGGGTTAGGGTTAGGGTTAGGGTTAGGGTTAGGGTTAGGGTTAGGGTTAGGGTTAGGGTTAGGGTTAGGGTTAGGGTTAGGGTTAGGGTTAGGGTTAGGGTTAGGGTTAGGGTTAGGGTTAGGGTTAGGGTTAGGGTTAGGGTTAGGGTTAGGGTTAGGGTTAGGGTTAGGGTTAGGGTTAGGGTTAGGGTTAGGGTTAGGGTTAGGGTTAGGGTTAGGGTTAGGGTTAGGGTTAGGGTTAGGGTTAGGGTTAGGGTTAGGGTTAGGGTTAGGGTTAGGGTTAGGGTTAGGGTTAGGGTTAGGGTTAGGGTTAGGGTTAGGGTTAGGGTTAGGGTTAGGGTTAGGGTTAGGGTTAGGGTTAGGGTTAGGGTTAGGGTTAGGGTTAGGGTTAGGGTTAGGGTTAGGGTTAGGGTTAGGGTTAGGGTTAGGGTTAGGGTTAGGGTTAGGGTTAGGGTTAGGGTTAGGGTTAGGGTTAGGGTTAGGGTTAGGGGTTAGGGTTAGGGTTAGGGTTAGGGTTAGGGTTAGGGTTAGGGTTAGGGTTAGGGTTAGGGTTAGGGTTAGGGTTAGGGTTAGGGTTAGGGTTAGGGTTAGGGTTAGGGTTAGGGTTAGGGTTAGGGTTAGGGTTAGGGTTAGGGTTAGGGTTAGGGTTAGGGTTAGGGTTAGGGTTAGGGTTAGGGTTAGGGTTAGGGTTAGGGTTAGGGTTAGGGTTAGGGTTAGGGTTAGGGTTAGGGTTAGGGTTAGGGTTAGGGTTAGGGTTAGGGTTAGGGTTAGGGTTAGGGTTAGGGTTAGGGTTAGGGTTAGGGTTAGGGTTAGGGTTAGGGTTAGGGTTAGGGTTAGGGTTAGGGTTAGGGTTAGGGTTAGGGTTAGGGTTAGGGTTAGGGTTAGGGTTAGGGTTAGGGTTAGGGTTAGGGTTAGGGTTAGGGTTAGGGTTAGGGTTAGGGTTAGGGTTAGGGTTAGGGTTAGGGTTAGGGTTAGGGTTAGGGTTAGGGTTAGGGTTAGGGTTAGGGTTAGGGTTAGGGTTAGGGTTAGGGTTAGGGTTAGGGTTAGGGTTAGGGTTAGGGTTAGGGTTAGGGTTAGGGTTAGGGTTAGGGTTAGGGTTAGGGTTAGGGTTAGGGTTAGGGTTAGGGTTAGGGTTAGGGTTAGGGTTAGGGTTAGGGTTAGGGTTAGGGTTAGGGTTAGGGTTAGGGTTAGGGTTAGGGTTAGGGTTAGGGTTAGGGTTAGGGTTAGGGTTAGGGTTAGGGTTAGGGTTAGGGTTAGGGTTAGGGTTAGGGTTAGGGTTAGGGTTAGGGTTAGGGTTAGGGTTAGGGTTAGGGTTAGGGTTAGGGTTAGGGTTAGGGTTAGGGTTAGGGTTAGGGTTAGGGTTAGGGTTAGGGTTAGGGTTAGGGTTAGGGTTAGGGTTAGGGTTAGGGTTAGGGTTAGGGTTAGGGTTAGGGTTAGGGTTAGGGTTAGGGTTAGGGTTAGGGTTAGGGTTAGGGTTAGGGTTAGGGTTAGGGTTAGGGTTAGGGTTAGGGTTAGGGTTAGGGTTAGGGTTAGGGTTAGGGTTAGGGTTAGGGTTAGGGTTAGGGTTAGGGTTAGGGTTAGGGTTAGGGTTAGGGTTAGGGTTAGGGTTAGGGTTAGGGTTAGGGTTAGGGTTAGGGTTAGGGTTAGGGTTAGGGTTAGGGTTAGGGTTAGGGTTAGGGTTAGGGTTAGGGTTAGGGTTAGGGTTAGGGTTAGGGTTAGGGTTAGGGTTAGGGTTAGGGTTAGGGTTAGGGTTAGGGTTAGGGTTAGGGTTAGGGTTAGGGTTAGGGTTAGGGTTAGGGTTAGGGTTAGGGTTAGGGTTAGGGTTAGGGTTAGGGTTAGGGTTAGGGTTAGGGTTAGGGTTAGGGTTAGGGTTAGGGTTAGGGTTAGGGTTAGGGTTAGGGTTAGGGTTAGGGTTAGGGTTAGGGTTAGGGTTAGGGTTAGGGTTAGGGTTAGGGTTAGGGTTAGGGTTAGGGTTAGGGTTAGGGTTAGGGTTAGGGTTAGGGTTAGGGTTAGGGTTAGGGTTAGGGTTAGGGTTAGGGTTAGGGTTAGGGTTAGGGTTAGGGTTAGGGTTAGGGTTAGGGTTAGGGTTAGGGTTAGGGTTAGGGTTAGGGTTAGGGTTAGGGTTAGGGTTAGGGTTAGGGTTAGGGTTAGGGTTAGGGTTAGGGTTAGGGTTAGGGTTAGGGTTAGGGTTAGGGTTAGGGTTAGGGTTAGGGTTAGGGTTAGGGTTAGGGTTAGGGTTAGGGTTAGGGTTAGGGTTAGGGTTAGGGTTAGGGTTAGGGTTAGGGTTAGGGTTAGGGTTAGGGTTAGGGTTAGGGTTAGGGTTAGGGTTAGGGTTAGGGTTAGGGTTAGGGTTAGGGTTAGGGTTAGGGTTAGGGTTAGGGTTAGGGTTAGGGTTAGGGTTAGGGTTAGGGTTAGGGTTAGGGTTAGGGTTAGGGTTAGGGTTAGGGTTAGGGTTAGGGTTAGGGTTAGGGTTAGGGTTAGGGTTAGGGTTAGGGTTAGGGTTAGGGTTAGGGTTAGGGTTAGGGTTAGGGTTAGGGTTAGGGTTTAGGGTTAGGGTTAGGGTTAGGGTTAGGGTTAGGGTTAGGGTTAGGGTTAGG
>NC_083420.1:77250259-77262759 GCF_020745735.1 Hemiscyllium ocellatum | reverse complement strand
CCTAACCCTAACCCTAACCCTAACCCTAACCCTAACCCTAACCCTAACCCTAACCCTAACCCTAACCCTAAACCCTAACCCTAACCCTAACCCTAACCCTAACCCTAACCCTAACCCTAACCCTAACCCTAACCCTAACCCTAACCCTAACCCTAACCCTAACCCTAACCCTAACCCTAACCCTAACCCTAACCCTAACCCTAACCCTAACCCTAACCCTAACCCTAACCCTAACCCTAACCCTAACCCTAACCCTAACCCTAACCCTAACCCTAACCCTAACCCTAACCCTAACCCTAACCCTAACCCTAACCCTAACCCTAACCCTAACCCTAACCCTAACCCTAACCCTAACCCTAACCCTAACCCTAACCCTAACCCTAACCCTAACCCTAACCCTAACCCTAACCCTAACCCTAACCCTAACCCTAACCCTAACCCTAACCCTAACCCTAACCCTAACCCTAACCCTAACCCTAACCCTAACCCTAACCCTAACCCTAACCCTAACCCTAACCCTAACCCTAACCCTAACCCTAACCCTAACCCTAACCCTAACCCTAACCCTAACCCTAACCCTAACCCTAACCCTAACCCTAACCCTAACCCTAACCCTAACCCTAACCCTAACCCTAACCCTAACCCTAACCCTAACCCTAACCCTAACCCTAACCCTAACCCTAACCCTAACCCTAACCCTAACCCTAACCCTAACCCTAACCCTAACCCTAACCCTAACCCTAACCCTAACCCTAACCCTAACCCTAACCCTAACCCTAACCCTAACCCTAACCCTAACCCTAACCCTAACCCTAACCCTAACCCTAACCCTAACCCTAACCCTAACCCTAACCCTAACCCTAACCCTAACCCTAACCCTAACCCTAACCCTAACCCTAACCCTAACCCTAACCCTAACCCTAACCCTAACCCTAACCCTAACCCTAACCCTAACCCTAACCCTAACCCTAACCCTAACCCTAACCCTAACCCTAACCCTAACCCTAACCCTAACCCTAACCCTAACCCTAACCCTAACCCTAACCCTAACCCTAACCCTAACCCTAACCCTAACCCTAACCCTAACCCTAACCCTAACCCTAACCCTAACCCTAACCCTAACCCTAACCCTAACCCTAACCCTAACCCTAACCCTAACCCTAACCCTAACCCTAACCCTAACCCTAACCCTAACCCTAACCCTAACCCTAACCCTAACCCTAACCCTAACCCTAACCCTAACCCTAACCCTAACCCTAACCCTAACCCTAACCCTAACCCTAACCCTAACCCTAACCCTAACCCTAACCCTAACCCTAACCCTAACCCTAACCCTAACCCTAACCCTAACCCTAACCCTAACCCTAACCCTAACCCTAACCCTAACCCTAACCCTAACCCTAACCCTAACCCTAACCCTAACCCTAACCCTAACCCTAACCCTAACCCTAACCCTAACCCTAACCCTAACCCTAACCCTAACCCTAACCCTAACCCTAACCCTAACCCTAACCCTAACCCTAACCCTAACCCTAACCCTAACCCTAACCCTAACCCTAACCCTAACCCTAACCCTAACCCTAACCCTAACCCTAACCCTAACCCTAACCCTAACCCTAACCCTAACCCTAACCCTAACCCTAACCCTAACCCTAACCCTAACCCTAACCCTAACCCTAACCCTAACCCTAACCCTAACCCTAACCCTAACCCTAACCCTAACCCTAACCCTAACCCTAACCCTAACCCTAACCCTAACCCTAACCCTAACCCTAACCCTAACCCTAACCCTAACCCTAACCCTAACCCTAACCCTAACCCTAACCCTAACCCTAACCCTAACCCTAACCCTAACCCTAACCCTAACCCTAACCCTAACCCTAACCCTAACCCTAACCCTAACCCTAACCCTAACCCTAACCCTAACCCTAACCCTAACCCTAACCCTAACCCTAACCCTAACCCTAACCCTAACCCTAACCCTAACCCTAACCCTAACCCTAACCCTAACCCTAACCCTAACCCTAACCCTAACCCTAACCCTAACCCTAACCCTAACCCTAACCCTAACCCTAACCCTAACCCTAACCCTAACCCTAACCCTAACCCTAACCCTAACCCTAACCCTAACCCTAACCCTAACCCTAACCCTAACCCTAACCCTAACCCTAACCCTAACCCTAACCCTAACCCTAACCCTAACCCTAACCCTAACCCTAACCCTAACCCTAACCCTAACCCTAACCCTAACCCTAACCCTAACCCTAACCCTAACCCTAACCCTAACCCTAACCCTAACCCTAACCCTAACCCTAACCCTAACCCTAACCCTAACCCTAACCCTAACCCTAACCCTAACCCTAACCCTAACCCTAACCCTAACCCTAACCCTAACCCTAACCCTAACCCTAACCCTAACCCTAACCCTAACCCTAACCCTAACCCTAACCCTAACCCTAACCCTAACCCTAACCCTAACCCTAACCCTAACCCTAACCCTAACCCTAACCCTAACCCTAACCCTAACCCTAACCCTAACCCTAACCCTAACCCTAACCCTAACCCTAACCCTAACCCTAACCCTAACCCTAACCCTAACCCTAACCCTAACCCTAACCCTAACCCTAACCCTAACCCTAACCCTAACCCTAACCCTAACCCTAACCCTAACCCTAACCCTAACCCTAACCCTAACCCTAACCCTAACCCTAACCCTAACCCTAACCCTAACCCTAACCCTAACCCTAACCCTAACCCTAACCCTAACCCTAACCCTAACCCTAACCCTAACCCTAACCCTAACCCTAACCCTAACCCTAACCCTAACCCTAACCCTAACCCTAACCCTAACCCTAACCCTAACCCTAACCCTAACCCTAACCCTAACCCTAACCCTAACCCTAACCCTAACCCTAACCCTAACCCTAACCCTAACCCTAACCCTAACCCTAACCCTAACCCTAACCCTAACCCTAACCCTAACCCTAACCCTAACCCTAACCCTAACCCTAACCCTAACCCTAACCCTAACCCTAACCCTAACCCTAACCCTAACCCTAACCCTAACCCTAACCCTAACCCTAACCCTAACCCTAACCCTAACCCTAACCCTAACCCTAACCCTAACCCTAACCCTAACCCTAACCCTAACCCTAACCCTAACCCTAACCCTAACCCTAACCCTAACCCTAACCCTAACCCTAACCCTAACCCTAACCCTAACCCTAACCCTAACCCTAACCCTAACCCTAACCCTAACCCTAACCCTAACCCTAACCCTAACCCTAACCCTAACCCTAACCCTAACCCTAACCCTAACCCTAACCCTAACCCTAACCCTAACCCTAACCCTAACCCTAACCCTAACCCTAACCCTAACCCTAACCCTAACCCTAACCCTAACCCTAACCCTAACCCTAACCCTAACCCTAACCCTAACCCTAACCCTAACCCTAACCCTAACCCTAACCCTAACCCTAACCCTAACCCTAACCCTAACCCTAACCCTAACCCTAACCCTAACCCTAACCCTAACCCTAACCCTAACCCTAACCCTAACCCTAACCCTAACCCTAACCCTAACCCTAACCCTAACCCTAACCCTAACCCTAACCCTAACCCTAACCCTAACCCTAACCCTAACCCTAACCCTAACCCTAACCCTAACCCTAACCCTAACCCTAACCCTAACCCTAACCCTAACCCTAACCCTAACCCTAACCCTAACCCTAACCCTAACCCTAACCCTAACCCTAACCCTAACCCTAACCCTAACCCTAACCCTAACCCTAACCCTAACCCTAACCCTAACCCTAACCCTAACCCTAACCCTAACCCTAACCCTAACCCTAACCCTAACCCTAACCCTAACCCTAACCCTAACCCTAACCCTAACCCTAACCCTAACCCTAACCCTAACCCTAACCCTAACCCTAACCCTAACCCTAACCCTAACCCTAACCCTAACCCTAACCCTAACCCTAACCCTAACCCTAACCCTAACCCTAACCCTAACCCTAACCCTAACCCTAACCCTAACCCTAACCCTAACCCTAACCCTAACCCTAACCCTAACCCTAACCCTAACCCTAACCCTAACCCTAACCCTAACCCTAACCCTAACCCTAACCCTAACCCTAACCCTAACCCTAACCCTAACCCTAACCCTAACCCTAACCCTAACCCTAACCCTAACCCTAACCCTAACCCTAACCCTAACCCTAACCCTAACCCTAACCCTAACCCTAACCCTAACCCTAACCCTAACCCTAACCCTAACCCTAACCCTAACCCTAACCCTAACCCTAACCCTAACCCTAACCCTAACCCTAACCCTAACCCTAACCCTAACCCTAACCCTAACCCTAACCCTAACCCTAACCCTAACCCTAACCCTAACCCTAACCCTAACCCTAACCCTAACCCTAACCCTAACCCTAACCCTAACCCTAACCCTAACCCTAACCCTAACCCTAACCCTAACCCTAACCCTAACCCTAACCCTAACCCTAACCCTAACCCTAACCCTAACCCTAACCCTAACCCTAACCCTAACCCTAACCCTAACCCTAACCCTAACCCTAACCCTAACCCTAACCCTAACCCTAACCCTAACCCTAACCCTAACCCTAACCCTAACCCTAACCCTAACCCTAACCCTAACCCTAACCCTAACCCTAACCCTAACCCTAACCCTAACCCTAACCCTAACCCTAACCCTAACCCTAACCCTAACCCTAACCCTAACCCTAACCCTAACCCTAACCCTAACCCTAACCCTAACCCTAACCCTAACCCTAACCCTAACCCTAACCCTAACCCTAACCCTAACCCTAACCCTAACCCTAACCCTAACCCTAACCCTAACCCTAACCCTAACCCTAACCCTAACCCTAACCCTAACCCTAACCCTAACCCTAACCCTAACCCTAACCCTAACCCTAACCCTAACCCTAACCCTAACCCTAACCCTAACCCTAACCCTAACCCTAACCCTAACCCTAACCCTAACCCTAACCCTAACCCTAACCCTAACCCTAACCCTAACCCTAACCCTAACCCTAACCCTAACCCTAACCCTAACCCTAACCCTAACCCTAACCCTAACCCTAACCCTAACCCTAACCCTAACCCTAACCCTAACCCTAACCCTAACCCTAACCCTAACCCTAACCCTAACCCTAACCCTAACCCTAACCCTAACCCTAACCCTAACCCTAACCCTAACCCTAACCCTAACCCTAACCCTAACCCTAACCCTAACCCTAACCCTAACCCTAACCCTAACCCTAACCCTAACCCTAACCCTAACCCTAACCCTAACCCTAACCCTAACCCTAACCCTAACCCTAACCCTAACCCTAACCCTAACCCTAACCCTAACCCTAACCCTAACCCTAACCCTAACCCTAACCCTAACCCTAACCCTAACCCTAACCCTAACCCTAACCCTAACCCTAACCCTAACCCTAACCCTAACCCTAACCCTAACCCTAACCCTAACCCTAACCCTAACCCTAACCCTAACCCTAACCCTAACCCTAACCCTAACCCTAACCCTAACCCTAACCCTAACCCTAACCCTAACCCTAACCCTAACCCTAACCCTAACCCTAACCCTAACCCTAACCCTAACCCTAACCCTAACCCTAACCCTAACCCTAACCCTAACCCTAACCCTAACCCTAACCCTAACCCTAACCCTAACCCTAACCCTAACCCTAACCCTAACCCTAACCCTAACCCTAACCCTAACCCTAACCCTAACCCTAACCCTAACCCTAACCCTAACCCTAACCCTAACCCTAACCCTAACCCTAACCCTAACCCTAACCCTAACCCTAACCCTAACCCTAACCCTAACCCTAACCCTAACCCTAACCCTAACCCTAACCCTAACCCTAACCCTAACCCTAACCCTAACCCTAACCCTAACCCTAACCCTAACCCTAACCCTAACCCTAACCCTAACCCTAACCCTAACCCTAACCCTAACCCTAACCCTAACCCTAACCCTAACCCTAACCCTAACCCTAACCCTAACCCTAACCCTAACCCTAACCCTAACCCTAACCCTAACCCTAACCCTAACCCTAACCCTAACCCTAACCCTAACCCTAACCCTAACCCTAACCCTAACCCTAACCCTAACCCTAACCCTAACCCTAACCCTAACCCTAACCCTAACCCTAACCCTAACCCTAACCCTAACCCTAACCCTAACCCTAACCCTAACCCTAACCCTAACCCTAACCCTAACCCTAACCCTAACCCTAACCCTAACCCTAACCCTAACCCTAACCCTAACCCTAACCCTAACCCTAACCCTAACCCTAACCCTAACCCTAACCCTAACCCTAACCCTAACCCTAACCCTAACCCTAACCCTAACCCTAACCCTAACCCTAACCCTAACCCTAACCCTAACCCTAACCCTAACCCTAACCCTAACCCTAACCCTAACCCTAACCCTAACCCTAACCCTAACCCTAACCCTAACCCTAACCCTAACCCTAACCCTAACCCTAACCCTAACCCTAACCCTAACCCTAACCCTAACCCTAACCCTAACCCTAACCCTAACCCTAACCCTAACCCTAACCCTAACCCTAACCCTAACCCTAACCCTAACCCTAACCCTAACCCTAACCCTAACCCTAACCCTAACCCTAACCCTAACCCTAACCCTAACCCTAACCCTAACCCTAACCCTAACCCTAACCCTAACCCTAACCCTAACCCTAACCCTAACCCTAACCCTAACCCTAACCCTAACCCTAACCCTAACCCTAACCCTAACCCTAACCCTAACCCTAACCCTAACCCTAACCCTAACCCTAACCCTAACCCTAACCCTAACCCTAACCCTAACCCTAACCCTAACCCTAACCCTAACCCTAACCCTAACCCTAACCCTAACCCTAACCCTAACCCTAACCCTAACCCTAACCCTAACCCTAACCCTAACCCTAACCCTAACCCTAACCCTAACCCTAACCCTAACCCTAACCCTAACCCTAACCCTAACCCTAACCCTAACCCTAACCCTAACCCTAACCCTAACCCTAACCCTAACCCTAACCCTAACCCTAACCCTAACCCTAACCCTAACCCTAACCCTAACCCTAACCCTAACCCTAACCCTAACCCTAACCCTAACCCTAACCCTAACCCTAACCCTAACCCTAACCCTAACCCTAACCCTAACCCTAACCCTAACCCTAACCCTAACCCTAACCCTAACCCTAACCCTAACCCTAACCCTAACCCTAACCCTAACCCTAACCCTAACCCTAACCCTAACCCTAACCCTAACCCTAACCCTAACCCTAACCCTAACCCTAACCCTAACCCTAACCCTAACCCTAACCCTAACCCTAACCCTAACCCTAACCCTAACCCTAACCCTAACCCTAACCCTAACCCTAACCCTAACCCTAACCCTAACCCTAACCCTAACCCTAACCCTAACCCTAACCCTAACCCTAACCCTAACCCTAACCCTAACCCTAACCCTAACCCTAACCCTAACCCTAACCCTAACCCTAACCCTAACCCTAACCCTAACCCTAACCCTAACCCTAACCCTAACCCTAACCCTAACCCTAACCCTAACCCTAACCCTAACCCTAACCCTAACCCTAACCCTAACCCTAACCCTAACCCTAACCCTAACCCTAACCCTAACCCTAACCCTAACCCTAACCCTAACCCTAACCCTAACCCTAACCCTAACCCTAACCCTAACCCTAACCCTAACCCTAACCCTAACCCTAACCCTAACCCTAACCCTAACCCTAACCCTAACCCTAACCCTAACCCTAACCCTAACCCTAACCCTAACCCTAACCCTAACCCTAACCCTAACCCTAACCCTAACCCTAACCCTAACCCTAACCCTAACCCTAACCCTAACCCTAACCCTAACCCTAACCCTAACCCTAACCCTAACCCTAACCCTAACCCTAACCCTAACCCTAACCCTAACCCTAACCCTAACCCTAACCCTAACCCTAACCCTAACCCTAACCCTAACCCCTAACCCTAACCCTAACCCTAACCCTAACCCTAACCCTAACCCTAACCCTAACCCTAACCCTAACCCTAACCCTAACCCTAACCCTAACCCTAACCCTAACCCTAACCCTAACCCTAACCCTAACCCTAACCCTAACCCTAACCCTAACCCTAACCCTAACCCTAACCCTAACCCTAACCCTAACCCTAACCCTAACCCTAACCCTAACCCTAACCCTAACCCTAACCCTAACCCTAACCCTAACCCTAACCCTAACCCTAACCCTAACCCTAACCCTAACCCTAACCCTAACCCTAACCCTAACCCTAACCCTAACCCTAACCCTAACCCTAACCCTAACCCTAACCCTAACCCTAACCCTAACCCTAACCCTAACCCTAACCCTAACCCTAACCCTAACCCTAACCCTAACCCTAACCCTAACCCTAACCCTAACCCTAACCCTAACCCTAACCCTAACCCTAACCCTAACCCTAACCCTAACCCTAACCCTAACCCTAACCCTAACCCTAACCCTAACCCTAACCCTAACCCTAACCCTAACCCTAACCCTAACCCTAACCCTAACCCTAACCCTAACCCTAACCCTAACCCTAACCCTAACCCTAACCCTAACCCTAACCCTAACCCTAACCCTAACCCTAACCCTAACCCTAACCCTAACCCTAACCCTAACCCTAACCCTAACCCTAACCCTAACCCTAACCCTAACCCTAACCCTAACCCTAACCCTAACCCTAACCCTAACCCTAACCCTAACCCTAACCCTAACCCTAACCCTAACCCTAACCCTAACCCTAACCCTAACCCTAACCCTAACCCTAACCCTAACCCTAACCCTAACCCTAACCCTAACCCTAACCCTAACCCTAACCCTAACCCTAACCCTAACCCTAACCCTAACCCTAACCCTAACCCTAACCCTAACCCTAACCCTAACCCTAACCCTAACCCTAACCCTAACCCTAACCCTAACCCTAACCCTAACCCTAACCCTAACCCTAACCCTAACCCTAACCCTAACCCTAACCCTAACCCTAACCCTAACCCTAACCCTAACCCTAACCCTAACCCTAACCCTAACCCTAACCCTAACCCTAACCCTAACCCTAACCCTAACCCTAACCCTAACCCTAACCCTAACCCTAACCCTAACCCTAACCCTAACCCTAACCCTAACCCTAACCCTAACCCTAACCCTAACCCTAACCCTAACCCTAACCCTAACCCTAACCCTAACCCTAACCCTAACCCTAACCCTAACCCTAACCCTAACCCTAACCCTAACCCTAACCCTAACCCTAACCCTAACCCTAACCCTAACCCTAACCCTAACCCTAACCCTAACCCTAACCCTAACCCTAACCCTAACCCTAACCCTAACCCTAACCCTAACCCTAACCCTAACCCTAACCCTAACCCTAACCCTAACCCTAACCCTAACCCTAACCCTAACCCTAACCCTAACCCTAACCCTAACCCTAACCCTAACCCTAACCCTAACCCTAACCCTAACCCTAACCCTAACCCTAACCCTAACCCTAACCCTAACCCTAACCCTAACCCTAACCCTAACCCTAACCCTAACCCTAACCCTAACCCTAACCCTAACCCTAACCCTAACCCTAACCCTAACCCTAACCCTAACCCTAACCCTAACCCTAACCCTAACCCTAACCCTAACCCTAACCCTAACCCTAACCCTAACCCTAACCCTAACCCTAACCCTAACCCTAACCCTAACCCTAACCCTAACCCTAACCCTAACCCTAACCCTAACCCTAACCCTAACCCTAACCCTAACCCTAACCCTAACCCTAACCCTAACCCTAACCCTAACCCTAACCCTAACCCTAACCCTAACCCTAACCCTAACCCTAACCCTAACCCTAACCCTAACCCTAACCCTAACCCTAACCCTAACCCTAACCCTAACCCTAACCCTAACCCTAACCCTAACCCTAACCCTAACCCTAACCCTAACCCTAACCCTAACCCTAACCCTAACCCTAACCCTAACCCTAACCCTAACCCTAACCCTAACCCTAACCCTAACCCTAACCCTAACCCTAACCCTAACCCTAACCCTAACCCTAACCCTAACCCTAACCCTAACCCTAACCCTAACCCTAACCCTAACCCTAACCCTAACCCTAACCCTAACCCTAACCCTAACCCTAACCCTAACCCTAACCCTAACCCTAACCCTAACCCTAACCCTAACCCTAACCCTAACCCTAACCCTAACCCTAACCCTAACCCTAACCCTAACCCTAACCCTAACCCTAACCCTAACCCTAACCCTAACCCTAACCCTAACCCTAACCCTAACCCTAACCCTAACCCTAACCCTAACCCTAACCCTAACCCTAACCCTAACCCTAACCCTAACCCTAACCCTAACCCTAACCCTAACCCTAACCCTAACCCTAACCCTAACCCTAACCCTAACCCTAACCCTAACCCTAACCCTAACCCTAACCCTAACCCTAACCCTAACCCTAACCCTAACCCTAACCCTAACCCTAACCCTAACCCTAACCCTAACCCTAACCCTAACCCTAACCCTAACCCTAACCCTAACCCTAACCCTAACCCTAACCCTAACCCTAACCCTAACCCTAACCCTAACCCTAACCCTAACCCTAACCCTAACCCTAACCCTAACCCTAACCCTAACCCTAACCCTAACCCTAACCCTAACCCTAACCCTAACCCTAACCCTAACCCTAACCCTAACCCTAACCCTAACCCTAACCCTAACCCTAACCCTAACCCTAACCCTAACCCTAACCCTAACCCTAACCCTAACCCTAACCCTAACCCTAACCCTAACCCTAACCCTAACCCTAACCCTAACCCTAACCCTAACCCTAACCCTAACCCTAACCCTAACCCTAACCCTAACCCTAACCCTAACCCTAACCCTAACCCTAACCCTAACCCTAACCCTAACCCTAACCCTAACCCTAACCCTAACCCTAACCCTAACCCTAACCCTAACCCTAACCCTAACCCTAACCCTAACCCTAACCCTAACCCTAACCCTAACCCTAACCCTAACCCTAACCCTAACCCTAACCCTAACCCTAACCCTAACCCTAACCCTAACCCTAACCCTAACCCTAACCCTAACCCTAACCCTAACCCTAACCCTAACCCTAACCCTAACCCTAACCCTAACCCTAACCCTAACCCTAACCCTAACCCTAACCCTAACCCTAACCCTAACCCTAACCCTAACCCTAACCCTAACCCTAACCCTAACCCTAACCCTAACCCTAACCCTAACCCTAACCCTAACCCTAACCCTAACCCTAACCCTAACCCTAACCCTAACCCTAACCCTAACCCTAACCCTAACCCTAACCCTAACCCTAACCCTAACCCTAACCCTAACCCTAACCCTAACCCTAACCCTAACCCTAACCCTAACCCTAACCCTAACCCTAACCCTAACCCTAACCCTAACCCTAACCCTAACCCTAACCCTAACCCTAACCCTAACCCTAACCCTAACCCTAACCCTAACCCTAACCCTAACCCTAACCCTAACCCTAACCCTAACCCTAACCCTAACCCTAACCCTAACCCTAACCCTAACCCTAACCCTAACCCTAACCCTAACCCTAACCCTAACCCTAACCCTAACCCTAACCCTAACCCTAACCCTAACCCTAACCCTAACCCTAACCCTAACCCTAACCCTAACCCTAACCCTAACCCTAACCCTAACCCTAACCCTAACCCTAACCCTAACCCTAACCCTAACCCTAACCCTAACCCTAACCCTAACCCTAACCCTAACCCTAACCCTAACCCTAACCCTAACCCTAACCCTAACCCTAACCCTAACCCTAACCCTAACCCTAACCCTAACCCTAACCCTAACCCTAACCCTAACCCTAACCCTAACCCTAACCCTAACCCTAACCCTAACCCTAACCCTAACCCTAACCCTAACCCTAACCCTAACCCTAACCCTAACCCTAACCCTAACCCTAACCCTAACCCTAACCCTAACCCTAACCCTAACCCTAACCCTAACCCTAACCCTAACCCTAACCCTAACCCTAACCCTAACCCTAACCCTAACCCTAACCCTAACCCTAACCCTAACCCTAACCCTAACCCTAACCCTAACCCTAACCCTAACCCTAACCCTAACCCTAACCCTAACCCTAACCCTAACCCTAACCCTAACCCTAACCCTAACCCTAACCCTAACCCTAACCCTAACCCTAACCCTAACCCTAACCCTAACCCTAACCCTAACCCTAACCCTAACCCTAACCCTAACCCTAACCCTAACCCTAACCCTAACCCTAACCCTAACCCTAACCCTAACCCTAACCCTAACCCTAACCCTAACCCTAACCCTAACCCTAACCCTAACCCTAACCCTAACCCTAACCCTAACCCTAACCCTAACCCTAACCCTAACCCTAACCCTAACCCTAAC